>NC_052408.1:4469551-4769551 GCF_009389715.1 Phoenix dactylifera
GTCGAGTCTGGGTCCAAAATTAGGACCGGAATACGAAACCGAGTTGGGTTTGGATCACTCATGATCCGACCTGACTCAACTCATTTGCACGTCTATCCGTAAAGTGGCATCTTTTTTCTTGCGTATTGCATATGGATGGTAATACTTGATCATTTAATCTATTTTATTTAGATTCAAATTACTATAAACTAATTTGATTATTTATTTGATAAAATAATTAGATACGGATCTGAATTTTTGATTCATTTAATAAATGGATTCGATTTAAATTAATAGATTTTTGATTTATCTTATATCTGATTCAATCTATATCTAATTTGATCCGACTCGATTGCCACCTCTACTATTGCACCAATCTTGATTTTCACCATAAGATCTTGAGCAATACTCATTCATCATATACAATTTAAGCATTCAACAATTTTTGATAGATAAATAAATTAAATAATATATAAATATGTATCGTTATTTTAAGTATTGCTTACTAGAATTAATCACATGAATATACTAGTTTTGGAAGTGAACGAAATATAAGATCAATTCACATGCATTGTTCCCTCTTATCCATTTTTAGTGCGAGGTTTAGTTGTCTTCATAATCACCTTCGAAAGTGGCTCGGTGTTCCATTACTCATTGAATTAGCTATTTGGATACAAAAATATATAAAAAGGATGTGTAGCTCCCTTACTTCTAGGGGTGAGCTATGCGACACTGGTATTTGTTCTTTTTCAATTATAAATACTAAAGACCAGCATGTGTGATTAATGTGCAAGAGACTGCTATAGAAATAAAGTTTGAATATTAATAAAATGATAATTATATATTTTTATTTTTATGTATAATATATCTTAATTTTTAAGCGATATTTTTTGAAAAATAGAAGTTGGAAGTTATAGACCATACAAGCTCTTGATCCAAAACCCTAGTGACATTTCTCCACCCTGAGACTGTGGGAGCAAACATTTCTTCTTTCATTTTTGTATAGCCTAGTTACTTAATATGTGTTTCTTTTAAGCAAAATATGGGGCTTGCATCATGGCAGGAGTTTCTATACATCAATAAACTAGAGGAATTACTATACTTAATGGAATTTCTAAGTGATTGCTGTCATTAAGACCCCCTTTTTTTTTTGCTAAGTTGAATTGTTGCGGGTAGAACATTCGATCACAGGAAATTACATGAGGAGGGCCAACTGAACTAGAGATTCTCATAATAGTTAAGAAAAAAGAAGGAAAAGAAAAAAAAATCTCATGTAAATAAGAATCTTACGCATAATACCTTTCTCATCATAATTGACAGGTAGTACAAGAAGAGCACATATTTAAGTGTTGCAGAGTGGGAAAAATCTAATTCGATGTGAAAAAGTTAAATATGATAATTTTTATTTCATGTAATTTCTCTTGAAGAGATACCTTATGTTATCTTTGTCTTCTATTTCATAATAAATAATTATATCTCCTATAACATAAAATCACAGTTACTATGTCTACCTATTTTCTTGCATGCCACCTGCCAAACTAGTAGAGCAAAATAAATAGATAAAAGAAGCTGCCCTTCTTTGTTATAATCTTTATTTGTTATTATTAAAAAGTCTGAATATTATTTTAAATAGATACATTTCCAATGATAAAGAGAGTGCCTATTTGTTATGCTTGCATAGATGTTGCCATGCTATGATGCGTACACCATTAAGCCAATGGGAGCCCTGATATGCGAGCCAATGGCATGCATGTAACAGGAATGGTCACGCCTCTGCAAGTATAGAGGATCTATTTTATAGTAAAGATTATTTCTTTAAAAATAAAAAAAATGTATATCAATTATTATTAAAAAAGAAAGATTGATTAATTATTATTCATCTTATATCAACAAGTTTACCATGAAGTGCAGTGAGCATCAAGCATGAAAAATGAACAATAAAAGTAAGGAATGTTAAAAAGCAAAGTAAAATATACAAGATTAAGTCATATCTGATTGAAACCTGATAGATCTGAAAACTAATTGAGCTTAGTGAGGAGCAAAGTGTGGAATTAATTTTACCTACTTTCAACTTTCCTTTGTCCAAAATTACGAACCATCAGAATTATTTTGCATATATTTCCTTTTAACGCATCTCAAATGGACATCCAAGTTTGGCCGGTAGAGTGATGGGATATAAATCATTCAGGTCAAGCTAGAAAGTACATAGGGAAAGTAAGTATACTCGCTTAAATTTGAGTTAGCTTTATTGTGGAGCACAAATATATATATATATATATTGGGGCATTCCAGCTACATGAGAGGTCTTTGTGCATAAGGCTAAAAAATTCAGAGCAGGAGGGATGCATCTTGCTTGGATTTATTTTGAAAGGAAAGTTTAGACCACAATGTCTAACTAAGAGCAGGAGGGCATTTATATGTATAAAATGTAAAATAAAAGTTTTGAAGCATAACTTGTTACCGATCAAAGACAAATTAATCATATAAAATTTACAAGGGGAGCAATAGAAGTTTAGATCATGAGATTGGAGTGGGGGCATTTTTGATACACATAAGCTAGAAAAATGGCTTAGATTATGGGCCAAAAAGAGTTAAAATATATCTTAGGTTTCAATACCAAGCGCCAATTAACTAAGTATCTTGAGAAAAATACCAAGCGTGGATACTTGGAACATCAAACACAAAACCTAGGAATGCTACTTCTATTGTAGGCTTAACAAAGATAATGTAGAAGGGTATATCAGGAACATTATGGATGAGTCATGGTATAGAGAGCCTGAGCTTAGTCATATCTATAATTTCTGTCACGCCCCCGCCTGCGCGGAGCACGTGAGGCACCCAGTGCCCACGTGGGGGCCACATGAGGGGGAACACGGGGCTCCCCTGCCAGATATTGTCCGGTTCCGGAGCTTCACGCAAGCGTCCTTCATCCCTCCCCAGTTTTGTTTTCTACCCAAAACGCATCTACAAGATTAGGAGACACCCGCCTCATATGCCCAGGCTCTAGAACGAGTCTTTCCGATGTGGGACTATTGGGCCTCACACCCTTCCCACCATCGGATAAGAGCCGTGCTCGACTCTGATACCAAATGTCACGCCCCCGCCTGCGCGGAGCACGTGAGGCACCCAGTACCCACGTGGAGGCCACATGAGGGGGGAACACGGGGCTCCCCTGCCAGATATTGTCCGGTTCTGAGGCTTCACGCAAACATCCTTCACCCCTCCCCAGTTTTGTTTTCCACCCAAAATGCGTCTGCAGGATTAGGAGACACCCGCCTCATATGCCCAGGCTCTAGAACGAGTCTTTCTGATGTGGGACTATTAGGCCTCACAATTTCTTTCCTTGATGAGGCATAAGAGGATTATTGCAATTCATGAGGGGTTGGTGTGGCTCGTAAAGGAGGTGTCAAATGACCACTTGCCATGCTAACACGTATGCAAAAAACTTGTCATGTGATTGAGTGAAGCTAATAGCATTTTTGTTAATTAATTTATATTTTCTGCTATATATTGTAATGCAATTTATCCGACCCTTCATCCATGACCCTAAACCTCTTCTTGTATGCATTTCTATTTGTCCTATGAGATACTTTATGATACTACCATTTCTATTTATTAAAAAAATCCCAAATAGCAAGTTTTTTGCTTAAGAGAAAATATGAGTGCATCAACTTAAAATAAAAGTATATCAATCAAGTGGGATCATAGTTATCAATGTTTTCTCTTACATCTCCTCGCCATTAATGCTTTTTCTTTGTGTATGTTGCATTTACTTGGCATTAGTACAAAGTACATCTATTTTGTACGTACTTAATATGGACTTGAGAATGAAGTTGATAATATACAATTAGACGAATCTCATACAAGAGCCATATCAAGCTCTTAAATGACAATAATAGTGATAAAATACCACATACATGCAATTAGACTTCTTTAAAGGTAGAATTTCCACTAATATGAAAAAAAGATCACCCATAACATTAAGCAAGTTGTGTGCATGCCCATTATTCTAGATGAAAATGAAAAAGTTGAATATCTTCTTCTTCTCGTAGTTGAAGAGAAAAAACATATGGGCAGATAAAACCTACTAACTTTCTATTATCTAATTTTGATTTTTGGTATAAAAACAAAAAAAATGTGGCTAGAGAGACATTAGAGGATAAAATTTAGCTAGAGAAATTCAAGAAGAAACGTAACTTTAAAGGGAGAGATGGGAGAATTACACGCTTGATTTTCAATCACCCCACATGCATGACCTCAATTTAAGTTTATTTTTACATATGACACCTTATATTATCATATACTTGCCAAAAAAAAAAAAAACTTTGGTGTTCACAAAATAATCTCATCCATGTTGTTGTGAGAGGCTATTACCGGAAGGGTCTAGTTAGCTTATACATGGTGGCTACTTTAAACTTGAATGTGGCATTGAATAGCTACATTCAACTCTTAACATTTTCTAATTAGATTAAATAAGTGAATGGTGAGATTTGTTTAATTGTACTAATATGAAATATATGACAATAGTGATGGCAATATGGAATGGTGAAGGAGTTGCAATAAATGGTTCTATTTATTTATTTATTTATTATTTTGTTTTGTTTTAAATAAGAGAGAAGGCATTAACTATATGGTAATGCTTTTCTTTGTTGAGGAACACCTGATCTGGTAAATATAAAATTGATCACGATCAAGGCAAAAAGAAGACATAATGACTAAAATGGACATGTCGATGATTGTGCTTTTTCATTTTGAAAGAATAATGGATATGCATAATAGAGAGGGATGCTTGTGGTATTGATCTAGAACATGTGAAAAGAGCAAGATTAGGTTGATGCATTGAAAAGTCATTTTTCTTTTTGAAAGATTTTCTTTTATTGAGTAAACAAAGGAAGAAATATTAGACTCCTTTTTATGAGGTTCATTGTATTCCTTCAAAATAGAGAGCAGGAAGAATGATAGATACCTTTTTGTGTAGACTCATATAAACATTGGTGATAGATGGAGTTGTTGATTGGAATTAGGCAAGTTGAATGGTTTGAATTAAGTGATAAGGTTTAGTTGAGTTAGGTAAATCAACCGGAATATAATGATTTTTAGGATATTATCATTAAGTTGTATGAAGAGGCTTCATACAATGATAAAACTAGGTTAGATTGGTTTTTATTCCATATTGGCTTATTGATGAGGGAAGATTACTATAGCAAGAATACTACATGGGCATGAATTTATTTTGGCATTTTTTCATGAGCTTTTTTCCCTTAGTATTTTTTAAAATGTTTAAATACTGAGTTCTTGTATTTTTGATTAAGCTACTAATTATTTTTCCCCTATCCCTCTTATCCTAAAGGACTTCCTGCCCCCTCCCCCTCCCCCTCCTACAAAAAGAAAAGAATAGTCAGTTGAAGTCAACGTATATTTGTTGGTAAGAGAGATTAATTTGATTAGATGCCAAGCTCAATCTCTCATTAAGCAGTATATGGCTATCTTGAATCAGGAGTGCACATGATTAGGTCAACATAAGAATCAAACCAATCAACCTCATTGGATTAGTTGAATTTGGGTCTTATCATAGACTAATTAATTTACTTCTCAATTCGAAAAATTCAACTAGATTATTTAATCCCAGGTTAAGGATCTGGACAACCCACTTCAACTCAAAAATGAAATGGTTTGAATTGTAAAGTTTATTATATGTAATATATTATTACATAATATAGAATGCCATGGTTGATTATGTCATAGACCAATAATTCATACTAACTTTCATTTTGTTGAATATAGTGTAGAGCTTGTTGTCGTGAAATGCTACGTTAAAAATTTACCATTCCTTTTTTGGATGTTGTTATTGTATAATGTTGTTGAATGATTATCAATTAGTTTATGTTTGCTCATAGCTTGTCCTTAGTAGGTTTCTTGAATGAAAACAATTAATCATCATGCTAAAAGTTATTTTTTATTTGTTTTGGATGAGTCGTCGGGGACGTCTCTCGGACCCTCCAGTGGGACCACGTGTCGGGCTCGGATTGCGGCTGGATCTGGAGATTTGGACTCCACCCTAGGATTGCCTTATTTCTATGGAAGGGAACCTGAGAGCGCTTGTCGACGAGAATGGTGCTGAGTAGACGAGGATTGAGCATTCCCTCCCAGTGCTTAGAGTGTCGGGCGAATGAGATGGTGGATCATGTGTTGTTCCATTGTGGGTGGGCGAGGAGGGCCTGGACATTTGCTGCAGTACCGCAGGAGGCTTGGAGTGGAGAGACACTTTTCTACAGACTATCCGACATTGGACTAGTATAATCAGATGTGCCAGATGGCCATATGAGCTACCTATATAGCCTACCAGATTTGGCTGGCGAGGAACGCTCGGACTTTTGGAGAGCATGGTGCATCCCCGAGGTTCGTGGTAGAGCGCACCAGAGCACAACCAATTGAGATCATCCTGGCAGATTTACATCATGGGCCTTTGATAGCTCGGAACATCTGAGGCCCCCATATTGCTTAGGCAGCACTCCGTAGGGTGTATTTCATCTGGGAGCCCCTATCCCCGAATTCCAAAGTGGTCGTTGCTGGCGGCCGCCAGATCTTTGACATCTCTGTGCCAGGTGCAGAGCTGTGGGCAGCTTGAATCGGATTATGCCATGCCAAGGTGAGCGTTCCGGGCTACCTCGCTCATATTGGAGGATGACTCAGCCACCGTGATCAGTTGGGTCCAAAAGGGCCCGAACGGACGGGGAAGGGTACATCCCTTACTTTGAGATATTTGGGATATAGCGAGTGATGTAGTTGCCTTTCAAGCTAAACATGTGTATCGAGAGGCCAACGAGGCTGCGAACTGGGTAGTGGTGTATGTTGCGTGCCACTCAGGAGACACTCTATAGACAGGGGAGGAGGGATTGCCTAAGGCACTTGTCTAACTTAGTTTTTGTAGATTCTAGTGGGTGTATTCATTCACATAATATATGAAATACCCATTTTAAGTAAAAAAAAAAATTAATATGAATTTGGTTTGCCATGATTTTGACATTGATTGGTTCATTTTTTATTCCAAAAATTGAATAATAGCCAATATTGGTCTGAATTTGAGTTGACACTTAATCCAAACATATTTGGACTATATGCACATCTTATATAAATGAAGCTATTATAGCTGTCCTTTTCCTCATGAACTTGCATATTTTGTAAGATTTCTTTTTTTGGCAAAATCTATCAGAAAATTTTTAAGGAAGATCAAAAAGATCGGGATGGGTGCACCTTTATTGAAATCCCTCTACTTGCTAAATGTCCTGCATGTGTTCTCACTTATATAGTTATATGCAGTATAGGTATTCTTAAATTCGTAGTTATATATAGTCTAAAACTCCTTTTAACCAAAACATCAATCATTCTATACAATAAAAGAAAATTTCAAATATCAGATTATAATCCATGCATATACGTATATGTATATATTTCGCCTAAAATCTTAAAAAAATTAGCATCAACATCAATTTTATTTTAGCCAAGGTGAAAAAGCTAAAAAGCCAAAATCCTAGACGGCAAAGTTCTCCCATAAATCCAATTTTTGGGTGCACTACGCCCAGTGCCTAAAAAAAATTATGCGACAATTTTTCATCAATTTAGCTTTTGACACAATTATAGTAATTAATATATTGAAAAATATCTATTATAACAATATTTTCTAAATGAAGCTAAGTTTTCTGCTTATCGAGCTGGTAAAGTGGTACGCGCAATTGTGTATCGAATAATTTGGATTCAATTAGTCCTTACTTAAATTTAAAAAGATCAAAGATAAAACCATCCTTCTTGCATTGTATGGCCTATTTACCCACAATTTTCCTTTTTAAGGGAAAAAAAAAGGGGCGGGGGTGGGAAGGGGCATTTGAATGTCTTCCTCTAGAGGGCGGGTTAGGAAATAAACCACCCAAAAAAAGAAATGGGAAAAGTGCGGCGAACTCCCCCCCAAAAGCAAGGTTAGCACCAAACAGTACTGGAAAAGAGGGGGCCGCTCCGACGGCGACCGCCTCCCCCATCCCTCCATTAGCCATCTCACCAACACTCTCCGAGGACCGGCAGATGCTCCCCCTGGGCCCCTCCTCCTCCCCCTTCTCTCGCTAACCCCTTCTCCTCTACCGTGTCTTCGAAGCCCACCCTCCCATCGCTCTCCCTTTCGCCTCCTGCGCTCCATTTATTCCCACCGCCCTGTTTCGGTCTTCCTCTTTCTCTCTAACTCTCTCGATTCCTTCGATCTCTTCGTCTCCGGCCATGGCGTCGGGGAGCTACAAGAATGGGGGTCCGAAGCTCTCGGCCAAGCTCGATCGGCAGCACTCCGCCGTCTACTCCACCCCCAAGGCATCCGCCAAGTCCCGCCCCCCCGCCACCCCCGCCTCCGCCTCCGGCCTCCGCCGCAGCTGCGCCGGCAACCCCGCCTCCGCCCCCGCCGGCAACAAAGGCGACGCTGGAGGTTTGCTCGCCCTTCTTTCCTTTTTTCCCCTCTTAAAATGTATCTCTTTGAAGTGAGATCTGGTGGTGCATGGCGCGTGGATGGGCTCTTTCGCTTTTGTTCTGTGCTTCTGCGATGTGTTTGTTGAACGTGGTTGTGTTTGATCCGCGTTTTTTTTCTCGCTTGAATCCGTGGAATTGGCTTGCGGGTTGCGAAGCTGGGCTCATTCTCGAGCTTCTTTTATTTTTTCTGATGCCTTTATTTCTATTTTTGTTGGAATTCTTCTGGTACAATGCTGTTGATATGGACGTTCGGATTATGGAGGGCTCTGCATCCTGTTTCTGAATTTTGGAAGGATTTGCTGGAAAAAGATATATTTTTTTCCAGATTCTTATGAATTTTGCATTCCAAAATAAGATTGCTTGCAACACCTGAATGGTGGCTGTTGGTTGTTGAAGCTCTTGTCTGTTAGATGACAACTCTGTTGATGTTTTTAACATGTGAAATTGAACTAGTCATAAGAAGGAGAAGCTACAAACAGCTAAAGAATGCGCATTCTGTTGGAAATGTACCATGTTTCATGGAAATTTTATAAATTGAAATGCATCTTGTGCAGCAAGTGCAGCGAACATTGATTTCTGATTGCAAGAATTTTTGAAATCCGGGATTGAAGTTGATTTTGAGATTATTCTGTGGGGGAAAGCATGAATTACTGATGAATTGGAATCATGAATGGTAAGCTTTGACTGAATCAAATAAACGCAAATAGGGATCACAACTATGGCTAAAAATTAGAAAATTTGAATCCCCAGCAAGCATGACAAAATGGCTTGTAGAAAAATAAATTACTAGCATTCTATTTGGAACTTTAAGTGGTTGGACATTTGAGTATCTACTGACTATGTTAGCTAGTCTTTTCACTTCTAGTTGGATATCCAGTCATTTCACTTTGTTGCAAGCCCACATTGCTAGCTTCGTCATCCTGCAGTTCTATTTGCTACTGCTGCTACTCCCAAGTTTCACTTTTCTTTTTCCTCAATATTTGTTGAACCGCTCTTAAATATTCAGGAGATAGATCATGACTTTGTAGAGTTGGCTGCATGACAGATGCTGCTTTTGTGGTTATTGAGCACAATTTTCATGACCTCATTACCATCTCCATCTTAGTTCAATGCTTACTCACGAACTTGCCTTGTCATAAGGACTACAAATTTTCTTCTTCAAACCACATAGGTTTCTCTCAGAATTGTTGGTGGTGTAGTTCCAGAAAAATGCTCAGGGAGGAAAATTGTGTGGTGAAGCTAAAGGAGGGTGAAATGCATAAAAGAGTTGCTATAACCTAATCATTGATAGAGATCTTACTTCCTTGAAGTCACTAAATTATAGTATTGAACCCATTCTCAAAGCATTAGGGCTAAACAACATTTTACATTGCTAAATCCATAGCTCCAAGCTCAATCTAGTATATGTTTGCTGAAAAAATTTCAACCTAGGCCCAGCTCAAATTGTTGTAGTTTAGTGCTAAAGGGTTTGCTTATTTGCTAATTTTAGTTATTTTTGTTTGCTTCTTGGAGAAATAGGCAACATCAATGCTCTTCCATATCTGATGTTCGTGCAATAAATTCCTTTTCTTTCAGGTAATCATGTGAGATGGTTTCAAACTCATTATTGATGAAGCAATATGCTTTGTTTGCAATTGAAAAAAGTTCTTTCATTGCAATAAAGAAAAAGTTATTAGTACAACAAAGTTTTCTGAAGTCATGTTCTAACAAAAAACTCTAGCAATGTGTTGCTAGATCCAAGATGAAAATGAAAGCGCAAGTTGTGCAATTCAAGTTACCATGATTGTATTCATGGATTGGCAAGTAGTCTGTCAAAATTTGACGATTTTGGTAAATTAAGTTTGAGCAAAAAGTAACCTAGCTGTACTGTTTGCCTGAATCCAACACTTGAATTCTCTAAAAACTAGCAATGTTTGAGCTAGAAATCAGAAATCAGGCCACTGGAGTACAATCCCAACAAAAATGAATATAAAAATGAGAGAGATAAGGAGGAAAATAGTGACCATCTGTGACCTCTTCTACAGATGGTCAAAAAGTGGTTTCATCGACGTAGGTTAATTTCACCAAAACAGGTAAAACTCATTGACTTTGACCTGAACTGGCCAAACCAAAATATATGGGCTGGTTTTGGCTTGCTTCCAGTTGAATTTGATCCTTTTCAGCTGAAAGAGATGTACTTTGGTCGATATAAACTATTAATAGTAAAAAGTTATCCTTCCGCATTGGACTATTGGATAGAAACTGAGATAGTCCACAGTATATGCATTTCCTATGGTTTAACCACTAGAAGTTACTACAATCTTGACAGTAGGTATTCTATATATACAATAAGCATTAGTGTGTCAACATAGTGAAGAGTCCCTTAGGAATTGCTCCACATTAGATTAATTAAAAAAAATTAAAGGTGGTTCATATATAAGCTTCGCAAAATACTAGTAATATATAAGCTTTCTTTAGTATTCGTAGTGTGCCTACAAGACCTACAATGTATTGTTAAATTGTACACATAGTGACATGTCCCCTTGTAGTCTTTATCATGAAATGTGAACTTATTTGTGTTGTTAGTCTATAATCGTAATTATATAATTCTAGTTTTATGACATATCACTTTAAGCAATGTTTTAAGTCTTCTATTGGACCTTGCACAAATTCCTTAACAAGTATGCTATACATGGTACATTGGAGTTGGCACAACACTCATGGGTGTGTCGAGCCCTCGTACTCCAGTAGTTTGATGCGGTATACCTTGTACCACCTGGTAGCGGTTGATATTGAGCTCGTGTACTACACCTGATGTAGGCAAGCCTGAAGCTCTGATACTAAATCAAATGCATGCAAACTAGGCAAGTCTACACGAGCGTATGGAATTCATGGAAGTAAACTTGAAAATAGGATAACTAATGGCCCCACGCCAATTCCTTGAGGGTCTTTGACCTCGCACATTCAATCTCTTTGGGGAATGTTTGAAGCTTCTGGTCTTGCATCGGCTACCTCTCACGGGATCACGGTCGCATACCATGGCAAGCAAGGAATCACTCCTATCAAGGAATTGAAGAAGAATTTCAAAACTTTATTGATAATTACTTGATATCAAAAGAGTACGAGTAAGGCCTATTTATATGTGAGATTTCCTAGAGCCAATAGGCTTTTCTAGTTCCCCTAGGATATAATTTCCTAAAAAAATAAAGAGATAAATATTAGATATATAGTAAATTATATATTACAACTCCTACTAGACTTCTAATTCATCTAACATGTGTTTCTAGAGGAAAGAAACACAAAAATGTGTACAAAAATAACAGAAAAATCATCCTATAGATTATGGGCTGTGGAATGGTACTTTTGTAATCTTCTGGAAGTACGTCAATACCGACATGTCTTTGATGATGCACTACTAACTTCTTCATCCATCCTCAATTTAGGGTGATTTAACATGCGATGGAAAGCCAACTCGATGCCTGATATTGTGAAAGCGGCTTTATATGAAAATTCTGATTATTATGTTGAGGCTGGTGAATCTTCTTTTTAGACTGATGTGTTCCTTTATATGGTTTACTCTAGTGACATCTCTTAGTAGAAATCTGAATCCCTACTTCAGATGACTAGCATTCAGCTGCATCAACACCGGGTTGATGCAGTATTCCTTGTACCACATGGTAGAGATTGGTCCTTAAAATGCTGATTTCAGGAATGCATGCAATAGCAATTACTGCAGGTATGTAGGATGATTATAATCCTAGATTTCTGTAGATTAGTTAAACTGTGTTTTTAGTTTGAGATACGTCTATGCTCTAGTAGAGGACAGTTAAAGCATTCATTTTCCAGCAATATTTGAAGAAAATAGCTACTTTACCACGGTAATTGCCAATAATTTCACAAACTTCTGTTCTTTCCTATCTTGTATGTGCAGAGTAGCGAATAGCTACCTTGCCATGATACCTACCCATAATTTCAGTCCTTTTCAATTCTGTATCTGCATATTGACTTTTTATAGAAGATCTTGGCGGCGCCTAATTGGCATAAGCACCATACACTATACCTTATTCTTGCACATTGGAACTCCATCATGGCCCTTTTAGATCCAATATTGTCCTTGCACACCTTGCTTATGACATCTAAGCATGGTCTGCCGTACCATCCCGTATGGGGCGTATCGTACCGTACCAGAAGAAAATCGGTACAAAACTCAACTTTGAGTCGGTACAAGTTTTGTATCACATTGTACCGAGGTGTACCGAGATGCACACCAACTCGTACCAAAGCATACTGATCTATATCGAGATGTACCGAGATAAAAATTATGAAAAATGATTAACGAGCTATTTCGATACAGGATGCGCACCGTATCGTACCGGTAAGGTGCCGATACGGTATGTGGTATAGAGATTGCAGATCTTGCATCTGAGTTACCTATTTACTACTCTCTATGTATTACAACATGTGATCGTTAGTAAACAAATTGATTGATTCAAAAAAATTTGACTTTTTGAGTTTATGCAGCCATAAGCTTATTGCTATATCTTTCATGGCAGGCATTTTTAATATTTCTTCTTGATTACTTATTGATATTGACTGATTTGTTTCTTAACATCATGAGCAGTTCCTGGAAGAGTTCGAGTGGCTGTTAGACTCCGGCCTCGAAATGCAGAAGAGTTGGTGGCAGATGCCGATTTTGCGGATTGTGTTGAATTGCAACCAGAGGTTTTTTACATCTTCATTTCTTTTATTTCACATGTCCATATCAAAGGCTAGTTGATAATTTCTTTTTCTTTTTTGTCTTGAGAAAAGATTGGACAAACCCCAATTCCGATACTTAAGATGATGAACAGAAGTACAAACAAAGCTAGTTGATTTTTTCATGTCACTGTGGCTACTTTTGTATGGAATATTGGTGTTGGAATCTTGCAATTTATTGCCTGTTTACTATGTTGCAGCTTAAAAGGTTAAAGCTCCGCAAAAATAATTGGGACTCAGAGACCTATGAGTTTGATGAGGTTCTCACAGAATTTGCCTCACAAAAACGTGTTTATGAAGTTGTTGCTAAACCAGTTGTTGAGGTACATGTGATACAAATCCTCATGCTTGATTTTGGTTGTTTGGCTCTATGATTTGTAATGGTGAATCATGTATTCATGTTATCTGGTAGAAGCTTTATGGGCGTGAATTATGCTGGGTTCTTTTTCTGATTCTAAGTTGATTAAGGAGATTTTTGCATTATTTTTGCTTCAGACTTGCTGCCCACGCACTTTGGTCATTTATTTAACATTTGAATTTCTTATTGTAAAAATTGGGAATGTTTCTGATGTCTGCATAAGTGCCTCTATAAACCCCAGAAATCCTCCCTCCAACACCATCCCTTATATACTGACTCTAATCTTTCACAGGAAAAGCCGAATCCCTCCTCCCACAACATGAGGGTATCTTAATTTATGCCACGATCTTCATCAAATTCTCTCCCTTTAACTGTCTTCTAAAATCCAAAAATTTTATGAATAAAGATATCCGGTTCCGTCTCATGGAAACAATTAACCATAACTAGAGTTTTCTTGATATTGTTTCCTAGGGTTTGATGGGACTTAAAGAGATCACATCCAATAGTGTAATTATTTCATCTCATCCCTCTTGGGTGTTAGCTTTTAGGAACATCTTCTCTTTTGAATAGTAACCTGCAGAGACTTCCTGAAGTCTTTTGTTTTGTAGATTTAAGAATAGATATGCAAATGGAAATCTATTTATGTTCGTTTGCTTATTTGCTTGCTGTCTTGAAAGGGTCAATTCGACTGTGTAACTCTCATGCAATGGACCTGAGAGTCCACGATCACTTGATTTGCTTGAAAGTTAGAATCTTTGAAGTCTCTTTTGTCAAAAGCAAAATAAATATTAACAAGTTTTTTGTTCGAAACCAAGATCTGTGGAGAATGAGTTCAACTGTTCATGCTGATAAGGGCAAGGTCAAGTTATCAATCAGTGCCATATGAATAAATAAGTTGCCTGAGAGTGATGAATAACAAGATAGATATTTCAAATGCCATGAGTTCAAGTGCAATGATAAATCCATGCCTCACAAATATACCCTGATAAGTGGGATTTTTTTCATCAAGCTGTGCCTGTCTTAAAAACCCTGAGATCCATATGGAAATATTATGGAAATTTTATAATGAATGTATATATAACAGTCTTGAAGGGTCTCATGGGTGGTCAAAAATTTGGTAGGATTCCCTTCATTTTGACATATACTCTAAGGGATTATTTGGTGAAGTTGACTAAATATCTATCATTTACATAGAAAGAGAAGGATACTTCTGTAATTTCATTTTGGTAGCAGTTAAATTCAAGAAAACATGTTCTTAAAGGCCATCTTTGGTGATTAGATTTGCCAGTGGTATTGTAAATGAACTTGTAAAAAGGAGCAATAGCTGTATCTCTCAGACTTTGGGTCTGATGATATGGGCATATAATAAGATCTGTTAGGGCCTTAGACATATACTTCTAGATTTGAGTTTATGATGTTAGAGCTCATACTGATAACAGCAGAGAATATTTTCCAGTACAGCTGGTTGTATTCCCGTCAGCTGCATCAATACAGTTACTGATAGGAATAGTGAACTACGATGACATTCTCAGATGCTCATCTTAGAGTTCATACATTTTATTCGCTGCATCAAGAGCAATCATGGGTCTTGGGGCAGTTAGTGAAGTTACAAGGAAAAGAATTGCTTGGAACTGCCCTTGCTGGTTTCTTATGAGCTTTGACATGTTTGTAAGACAGGTTTGATGGTAACTACTAGGCTGCTATTTTATAAATAGGCTTGCATTGCATTTATCGAGATGCATGCTAGATATTAAATTCTAGATCTTCTCCAGAACTATCTACTGACGAGTCCATATTTCTTTGCAAACTACAAAACAAGTCATTGGACTGCCACTTCCGATCCAAAGATAGGAAAAAATATTGAATGAAGGTTTTGACTTTATGAAGTCCTAAGACACTTTTATCATCCTTTGTTTGCCTTTCTGCCATTCTAATTTAAATGTAATTGAGCCTCTACAATCTGGATCCATAATCATAGTTTTTCCTTAAGGATGTAATGTATGAGTTTTGTTGCCAAACATGCAAATATTAAACAGATTACAATGTTGTGTTGTGATATTCTAAAACTTGGAGATGTTTACCCACTTAGGGCTGCAAGTGAATTGGATAGACCTGTCTCTGATTGAAATAATCCCGTAAGCCTGAACCGAATTTATGTGGATTAGGCTTGGATTCAAAAACATGAGCCAATTTGAATATGTATTGGATTTGCATCACTAAATTCCTAATCTGAACTTAAACCGATCTAAAACTAATACATACAGACATACATATATTCCCTCGAATATAAGAAATTACTTTTATTTTTGTAACATAATCAATAATTTGTGTTGTTAATCATTATTATATGTGGTTAGCAATCGCATCTTATATAGAATATGTTTTTGATAATGCCTACATGTTGCTTCCTATTATTTTATTGTATAATATGTTTATGATATAATTAGATACTCTTTATTTGTTTATTATGGTTGATGTTTGGATTATTTTGACCCAATTTGACCTCAAAAATTTGATGGATTGATAAATACTATACCCGACCCAGTTCAAGCTGAGGGGAATTGGATTAGGTTTGGGTTCAATTCTTTGTCCTGATTCAAATATGGATTAGATTTTGATTGTCACCATCCTTCGTTCAATCTAACCCACTTGCAACCTATACTCACTTATTTGATATTGATATCAAAACCCCTTCTGGGAAAATTTTGTTTGCAGTGTCATTGTTACTACAATCATACAATCAATGATCCAGATCTTATGATTGGGATCAAAATGACCCTAAACAATTTGTATCTCATCACTGGATTGGGATCAATTATGATCATAGGACATATCCATATTATGGATTAGGCAGTCCCTTCAGTCATAAGATTCAGATCTTGATCACTGCTATTTACATATTAAATCATGTGGAAATCCGTTTTCTATGCTTTATTTGACTATATGGCTTTTAAAGTTACTTATCACCGACAAGTCTTGAGTAATAAAATTAGGGAGCGTTCCCACAAATTTATCATTAACTAATAGAGATGTCACATCGAGAACCTGTTGCAAATAATTCTCAACCTTTAGTGAAATATACCTTAATCCATAAGGCTGTCGCCACATGGATAAGAAATGGCTCAATGCTTTGGTTAAATGCTCTTGATTGCTGGAAATATTTACAAAATGGCCAAACATGCCACTTGTTTATTTGTTTGGAGCAATATTCTTTCACCTTACAAACTTCAAGAAAATTAACCAAACTCGCTTGTTATATCTTCTCCTTATCATAGATCTGACTTATTCTTTTGTGTTCACTTTCAGTATGTCTATGTTCCGGGCTCCTACAGCTAAGCTTCTTGTTGTTGCTTTGGCTATGTAATTTTGATGCATGTTAGATTGCTGCTGCATCCCTTTCTAGTTGGTTTCCCTGTCATTACTTTCCTAGGGTTTTTCATTTGTTGCAGCTTGTGATGAAGCATCATTTCTTTCTGTAGAGTGTTCTGGAGGGATATAATGGTACTGTTATGGCTTATGGACAAACTGGTACGGGGAAGACTTTCACTCTTGGAATGCTAGGAGAGGAAGACAATGCTGCCCGGGGAATTATGGTTCGTGCAATGGAGGATATTCTTGCAGATGTATCTGCGGATACAGATTCTGTATCTGTATCCTACTTGCAGGTTCCCAGGCTGTTAAAACAATATACTATCATGAGTATCATTGAATAGTGCTCTATTTTTGTTTAGATATTATTTTTTTTGTGTATTAATATCAGTGGATATTTCCCTACTGCTTCTCAAGACTGCTAAAACTTAAGTTTAACAAGTGAGTTTTTGGCTCCAAGCTAATGTTTGCTTTCTTTATGGATTTGTCCAGCTATACATGGAAACTGTTCAGGACCTTCTTGTTCCTGGAAATGATAACATTGCCATTGTAGAAGATCCAAAGACGGGGGATGTTTCACTCCCTGGGACCACCATCGTAGAGATAAGAGATCAGAGGACCTTTGTGGAACTTCTAAGACTGGGGGAAGCTCACCGCTTTGCTGCAAACACAAAATTGAATACGGAGTCATCTCGCAGCCATGCTATCCTTATGGTGACTCATCAGTTATTTGTTTATTGTGTCCTATTTGTGATTGATTTGGTAAACATGGATTCTCTTTGTTCCAGTAGAATGAATTGTATATCTTTCTTTTGGTTCAGGTGCATGTTAAGAGGTCTGTTAAGGGAAGGCACGATGCCGAACCAGGTTTACCTAGTGAGAATGGCAATGCCTCCCGCCTTGTCTCCTCTCTTAGGCCACCTATCGTTCGGAAAAGCAAGCTTGTTGTTGTTGATCTTGCAGGATCAGAGCGAATAGATAAGTCGGGTATATAAGACATGTTCTGCACATGGACGTTCCTGGATGGATAATATTCTTTCTGTTTTCAATTATTTCTTTTTTTTGTTTATAGATATTTGGGTATCTTATATCTAACTATATTTGCATGTAAATGCACTCATTTTGTGGAGAGATGGCAAAATTCAGGTTTGCGGTATACGGGATTGACCTATATCTGAATTGACCAGCTAGCAGGTCTTTGTTACTTATATTATCAGTGGGCCAATCATGGTGATCCACATTCACCTAAACTGCTAACCCGTTGCCTCGACCTTTTGAACTCTATGCGAACAACATGACCAAATTTTAGTTGCCTCATCAATGGTTCAGCTACTCAAGGAAAATAGTTGATCATCATTCGTCGTGCTAGGAAAATAATTCTATGTTGTGAACCGTAAAAACATGCAAGTACTATTTATTTTAGTTTTGCCATACTATGCCTATAAAAACAATCTAATGGGTGATAAGGATATTACCATGCCTCACATGCTTATATATTTGGTGTAATTGCTTAATTCGTTCTCAAGACATGGTCAAAAATTCACATCATTGAAGTTAGTCATTGTGCTTCTTTCTTGTTCTATATACCTCTAGTTTGATAGTTTACCTTGTCCTTGCTTCATCACTCAAATGCTACATCATTGGCTTATCCATAATGTTTCTCCTCAAATTTGGTCTAGGCTGATGCTGGCTAATTGCAACCTTGATGTACGATTGTTGTTATAATCTTATGATTCACGATCCGGATCAAAATGGCCCTAAACAATCTGGTTCCCATCCTTGGATCATGATCAGTGTAGGATCATGAAATTTAGATCCATATGTTGGACTATACATTCCTTTGTAACATAGGATCCAACTTGATTACACTAATTACATATTAAATCATAGGTAGGTCTATTTTCTATAATTTATGTGTCTGTGGCTTTTAACTTACTTATCAACGACAAGCCTCAAGTATTAAAATTAGCATGCCTATTATTGGAGTTCATAGAGTTAAAACAAGATGCAAAATTTTGTATTTTTATATCTGTATGTTAAAGTCTTGTCACTTTTTTCTTACCTAAAACAATAATTAATTCGATAAATAGTATATAAATTTCTTTGCTGACCAAACAAAATATCTATTTCATTAGACATGCTATACATGGCCTTGTATTGGCAAAAACTAGACTTTTATAGTTGACTCATATTTCAATATTTATCTACTTTATATTTGACTCATATTTCAATATTCACATTTCTTTTGTATTTAGAAAGTTCTCAAAAAAAATCCCAACCTGATCTTAACAACAATGTTATTGAACACCCAATAGTCTTGCAACAATTGCTTCCAACTCTTATTACTTTGCTATCATTCATATCTTCAACAACTTGAATTTACCAACTATTATTTCTTCCTTCCTTAGAGGATATTTTTTGAGAAAATTCCTCAATGCATATGAGTTGTTGCTTTCGGTATCTTATTATCCTTCACCCAAGTTGTTAAAAACCACATACATCCATTTGTCTTTTTGCAAAACCTTTCTATCAATTGCCTGTACAAGAAAATTTAATCTATTCTTGGTCTTTTTTATATCAAATTGTTCTATAAATTTTGATTATTTTTATTACTATTATTATTTTCTTTGTTCCCTTATCTGCATTTCTATAACTTTACAGATTTTGCATATAGTGCATTGATGTATAATATGTATAAAATCACAAGTTAAATAATGTTACACTAATGTACAATATTATTTCTATGCTCCTCCGATAGGTTGTGATGGAATGCAGATCAGGAATACTCTCATCCAAGGTTCGCCGTCTCGGTACGGGACCCTGTACCGGTGCTACACTAGCATAGTGTCGGTACACTACAGTATGAAATTTTTTTGGCGTACTCGGTACGCCCCCGTACCGGTACTGGTACGGTATGTCCTATATTGTCCGTTTCGGGCCGGTACGGCATGCCATGTTCTCAACTTTATGAAGAATTATGTAATTTGCCAAGTAATTTATGAATGGAGAATGTGGATGAAAGGACTTGAAAGAAGTGGTAGTCAGGTTTTGATGTTCTGTCCACTTGTGAAAGACCAGCTTTCTGGCAATATATATTACTCCATTTATCAAACTAGAGGAGATAGTAGAGCTGATCATGGGTTGGGCTTTGGGCCTAAACTATACTCATTTTTAGTTATTGGGCCATGCCTATTTAAAATTTGACATTTTCTGTGCCCAAGCGTGGCCAATGATCAGCTCTAGGAGGTAGTCAAGTGCTTAACACCTAAAAGTCATAGAGCAGATGCTAAAACCACTCTCGGTTTTATGAGGCATGAAACATTGCGGAGAGCTAATTTTAGAGCTTAGGCATTTTGCTGATTGCTTTTCTAGAAGCTAAGGCTATCTTCTAGGAAGTTGTAGATGCTAGTGCTGGGACATGGAATTAGTATAGTTAGGGCCTGAATCTTGAGTGAGAGCTCGTCGAAGAAGAATTAAGCGAGGGTCTCTTGATGGTATCAAGAAGGGCATATAATATGTAGATTCTGCGGAGCAGCGAGCATTGACAGATCGACTTAGAATCTTTTCTAGAGAAATGCCAAGTAGACAAGGCTATGCAATACTGTTTGTGGGATGAACCTTCAAATTGAACTCTCTTAATCTATCCGCTGTGTGTACCAACTAATCAAACATGACTCATAAAAGAAATTAACTATGCAAACTAATCCTTGATAAAAGAGTGCAGCCTCATGACCTTTTAAGGGGGCTAGAATCCTTGTTGTGAAATTGATGCTGAAGATGGAATGGATATGCAATCAGCAGATATGATATTACAATAGACAGAGCACAAAAATTGCATTAATGTTGAAAAATATAATGTCAAGAGAGCATATCCTTTATAAATCTCTTGAAACTTGGTATGGTTTCTAGTGCAACTGTATAAAGTTCTATGGAGGTTTCTGCCATTGTGGTGGTTCAAAAATTGTGGTATGGTGGCTGCATTTAGACCTCCTTAGAGTGTTCATTAGGAAAGGCACTCTTTATTTTCATCTTATTATTCTTATGTATTGTTAGTTGTTGTTCTTTACTTTTTGTCTTTGTTGCCCTTTTCCTGTAACATAACTTTGAAAGTATTCCATGTTTTAGAATTAATACCTTAGCCAATGTCATATCATTCATCATGACATGGTGAATCAACTTAATTTAAATGTCATATCCTTCATTATGACATGGTGAATCAAGATAATTTCATAAATCAATGTATACATCTTTTACTTCTAATCTGAAGTCATCTTATTCTTTCAAGCTGGATGAATTTTAAATTTCTTTCGTCTACCTACTTTCTATTCTATGGCTACCCATCGACCTTCATAGAATACTTGTTGACTGCATGTGTTTATTTATGGTTTATTACAACTTTCTCCCATCTTGTAGATATGTAATAGTTTGTCACTAATGGCCATCCAGTCAATTTGTCTATAGTGCTTGTTGCAGTTATATCAAATATGTATATTCATTCTTATCCTATTAATTTTATGGCGCATGAGTTGTATTGTAAATACTTGAGTATTTTCGTGTTCCACCTATGGACATGTTTAACTTACCAGCTTGTTAAACTGAGTATTTGGAGTGCTTTTAGAAGCTATGTTAGTTAACTGTTCCTTTCTGATTTGCCATGGATATTCTCAATCATATTTTGGGTTGTTTTGTTTATTTTCAAAAGCTGTTATTGTTGGCAGGAAGTGAGGGACATACGCTGGAAGAAGCAAAATCTATTAATCTATCACTAAGCGCATTAGGAAAATGCATCAATGCACTAGCTGAAAATAGTCCACATGTTCCCTTTCGTGATTCAAAGCTGACAAGACTCCTTAGAGATTCATTTGGAGGTGAGATATTGAAGCATTCGAGGCCATATTGGTGAAAACTTCTAAAGCTTAGATGGTTGCTTGTTTTCACAGCTTGTGCATATTAATGCTAGTAACCTATATTTAGTCACACCATTTATATCCTCTACCCAAATTGCAAGCCAAATGTTATGATTTGTAACATGATTTTTAATAACCTAAGCAAGAAAACTTGATGCAATTTTGTGACCCCCTGCTGTTCTATATTGCTGAGAATATTAATATTTTTGAGTACACTAGACTGAGTTTTTACATATCCACCCTCCATAGATAACTCTGATTTTTTATTCAATATTTCTCCATTACTTTAAGTGATAATCAGGTATAGTTTTTTATTGTTATATATCAACTATGTATAGGATTTATTTACTTATATGCTCATAGATGAAAGCTAAAATCTGTAGCCTCCTGAATTTGGTCCAAGTGGACAGGCTGAAGCTTTTTGGTTACATGCATATGTATGCACATGCATACATCCTTACATATACCTGTACATATGTACGTAAATACATCCATACATTATATGAATACATCCAACTGAAAGAGGGCATCATAAGTAGCATGCAGAGGAGCTAAGATACACCCCATCTTACTAATAATCCTGAACAAAGCTGCTGGTGCCAGGTGAACTCATATTGGCCAAAGTGGAAGAGAAGGACATGGCATACATATACAAACATTTACAGATAAACTTATGTCATTTATGTACCTATAGATATACATCTATGTTTATGACTATATGTATGTGTCTGTGTATGTCTGTCTACCAATTGAAGAGGCCCTGTATCAGCTGATATATACCTTACTGATGAGGGACTGTTATAGGGAACCCTGGAATGTGCTGGGTTTTAGTGAACCAGGCTTGTATCACTCTGTATCATGGTATACTGGCCTTGTACTGCTCGGTATGCTTTTTTTTCCTTTTTTTCGTTTTTCATACTGAGGCATACTGTGGCATACCTCCCCCATATCAAGGATCATACCATCCTGGCTAGCCATCGATACTGTACTGATCCTTGTGACTTGAACCCTTGGTATCTCTCTCTCTCTATATACACACACACATACATACATATACATATGTATATATGTATATTCATGTATTATATATATTTGCACACACATAAGTGTTTACAAACACAAAATATATGTATGCATGTATTGCGAAATAACTACATGTTTGTTGTGTTGTTCATTTATTCTTTTTTTTTTTTTTTAAATTTGTAAACCTAGGCAGAGAAAGCATCTTTTTTTACAATAAGCACTTGAATAAATACAAAAGGCATTCACACCGCTTTATGTGTTGTCTGACAAGTAGGGTCAGAGTTCTTTACAAAGTTCTATTTGTTTCTGAGCATGTACTCCAACACTCGAGTTCTAGTATCAGAGCCTAGAATTGCAATCTAACAGGGATTATTTTTGCTAGGTTTCTGGCTTATTTTGGTTTTATGGTTCTGATTTCAAGCTGGGATTACAATGCTATTATTTTGCTGGGTGGAATGGATAACGTTAGTTTTGTATTTTATGATTTCTTTAAAGGGTGAAAGTGATAATTAACAATTCGATTTCAAGAAACTGATGGCTATTGGTGTTCCAAATTAGATCTACTGGAAAATTTAAGCGTACTTGAGGAAATAATGTGAACAATATTACTAACCTTAAAATATAGGGAAAAAGGATTGATATGTGCAGCATGATAGCACCAAAATGTCTCATGATATATGCTTAATGGGGCTGGCAACTTGGTCATGGAAACACACCATGGAAAAAAGAGATATGTCCTGTATTTTGCCTAAATTCTGCAATATATTTGTCTTGTGTTATTTGGACACTTCAGGTTTTAGGAGTTCTAGAGTATCAATTCTTTTGTCACTTGAACACATCAAGGCCTGGCATGGCAGTCCATGATGCTTCAAAAATGCAGTTCTTACGACAGTTAGATATGTAGAAATTTGGCATTAATATACGGAGTCTCCTGTGAAAAGTACCTTATTGCTTGTTATCTAATCAACACTAAGTGAACAATAGTTTTATACTGCACTTAGGTATTGCTTATATCATACTGTGCCTGCATCTGCAGTTGGAGACAGTCTTCATGGCAAGTTCTTTTTCCCAGTCCTTGTTTAACAGTTAGTTAAAAAGCATTCTGAAATTTGATCATTGCTTACTTTGGTACATAAAGCTGGCCATATGTAAACTAATTTAGGCTTGCAGTTGAAGTTAAAATAACTCGAAGGTAGTTCACCTAACAACTGTAAAAAATTAACAGGGACTGCAAGAACTTCACTGGTTGTGACAATTGGTCCATCTCCACGCCATCGAGGAGAGACGGCAAGTACTATAATGTTTGGACAAAGAGTATGGTTCTTATATTGCTTTCTTATTTATGAGTTCTTTCTTAACCTCTATCATTACCATACTTGTGGTTGAAATTTTTATGTTTCAGTACATGCTAAATTATCTATTTTATAACATATATTTGTAATGATGAAAATCAATGAGGATTTGATAATGTTTCTAACTTTGAATGCTTATTCCATGTTACAGTTCAAGAAGCTTCAGTTCGGATCATCTTATTCATTTACATCTTTTCTAGTTATCTCCATCCGTTATCACTTTTTTAAGAAATTCATTACTAAAATAAGTGGAGTTATAAATGTATAGCATGGTATTTCTATTGCATTTTTGGAATGGAATTCGGATAATTAATACTCAATGTACTACTTTTATCCCTACAGTACATTTTCATATTCATCCTTGTGCTTAGACTGAGAGTTGGATTATTGAAATGGCTGTAATTCTATATGTGACTTCAACTTTCCTGGTTGTATGTGCTGCTTCATCTTTATTTGACCCTCAGCTTTATATTTTCTCACTGAAGGCTCTTTTATAAATCCCACCTGTCCATAAGAATTAATTAAAGATGCCTCATGTTTTACAATATTTGAAGGGGTTTTGCATGCAAACCATGTGTAAATGAACATGTAAATTGACCACATTATTATCTTTATAGTCATTTTCAAATATTCTTTAGTTGTTTCTTCACTTGCCCAACAGGAAATGGATAGGATATTATCAAATGTGAAAAATTTCAAACTAGCTGAAGTGGAAGGAAGTCATAGTTAAAAAGAAAACAAACAGATAAACATAATACAAACTTTATTATTTTAAATGCAGCTGAGCTTAATACTATAGATGAAATGCATACAAGACTGATGCTGTAGGACCTACTACAATTTGCTCACTATCTTTTTATCAACATGATCTGCTATATGAGTTTCACATACTGCATACTTCTTCATAGTTGTTCGGCATTTATACATCTGTTACTGATAAGGCAGTTTCTTGTGAATATCATCGCGGATAGGCAATGAAGGTGGAGAACATGGTGAAGTTAAAGGAGGAATTTGATTACAAAAGCTTATGCAGGAGGCTTGATATTGAGATAGACAAGTTAATTGCAGCAAATGAAAGGCAGCGGAAAGATTTTGAAGATGAGGTTGAGAGAATAAGGGCAGAAGCACAGAGTCATATTTCTGAGGCTGAAAGAAACTATATGAATTCTCTAGAGGTTTGGCTTTGATTTTTCTTTTTTTTTTAATTGCTACATTGAGAAGCAAAGTATTTCATTTGAAAATGATCTGGAATTATTTAAGTTCAAAAAGGCAGTTAATTTTGAAGTAATTTTTTGTTCAAAATTCAAATTATTATTTGTCTGGTCAACACTTAGCCATTATTTTGATTTCTTGTGCGATACATTTTATTAACTTGCCCTTCTGCTGAAGGCAATATATTCTTGGTAGCTGAAATTTGTTGCTTTCTACAAACCCTGCATAACGTACGCACTTTTATTAATGATAATTCCTGGTCGCTCCCTTTTTTCTTTATTAATCGAGAATTTTTGATTTCTCAGTTTCTTTGAACTTTTTCCAGGTTTACCATTCATTTAGGCTGTTTTTGTTTGTCAGCAAACTAAGGATTTGTTATTATTTTATTTTAGAATCAGCTGTTTCTCATTTGAAGTTATATTTGTAAAGTAAATCCTAAGAGTGGGTTTTCTTTTGCAGTCAGCCGTTTGTCTTTCAAAAAATCTAAACCATTAGCTCTATATTATAAATCCTACCGAGAGTGCATAAATCTGAAATGGAGATTTTCTGTATGCACTTTTTGAGTTTGTATCTCATGATTCAAATAAGTGGGGGGCTTGATATATGTGGGCTCCCATTATGCCTTTGCTTTCGGGGAGGATAAGCGGAGACTAGTGGGTCAGTTAAACAACAATCTGACCTGTTTCTTCAAACTTAATGTGAGATTTTGGTTTGTTGAGGGGTTCCAGTCCTAAACCTGTCCCAATATATGTTGAACATGGGCCAGGACCATTAAAACTAGTGTCATTCAAAAATTAGATTCAGGCAATAATTTGATTTAAAATTCAGTCCAACATGATACAAAAAAAAGCAAGGTTAGATTTTAACTTAGATCAAATTTTTTTGACCAAAATTTAAACATTTTGGGTCAAATATATCTGCTAATTGATTTTTATCAAGATTAAGATGACCATATTGGGTCCTCTTTTAACTTGTTTTGGCTGTTCTGGCTGAAATTGACAGAGGCAAGGCTAAGTCTCATCTCAATTTTTTTCAATTTCTTTTCTTGGAAATTTTGGTGTTGCATGTTTTAATTTGATTTAAAATCACACTGGTTTTGGGTTGTGAGAAGTTTGAGGGTAGGTTTTTTTTTGACATCTGATCATTAATGTTAAAAAAATTGCACAAGAAAACTTGATCTTGGAGAACTTGGTTACAGTAGGTGAAGTGTCACAAAATAATCAAAATTTCACAATTATAACCTTGTAAAGAGAAAACAAAGCTTTTGTTATGTGTGCATGAATTCTTATTTTTGATGTAGAAAAATCTCACCAAATAACGTACTTTGATTCTAAAATGTTTTCAAATATATTTTGATAACTTGTACCAGTTTTTATTTTCTCTAGATATTTTCTTGTCTTTTTAAATAAATTTAGTACTTTTTGAGAAAGTTTTGCACCAATGAAACTATAAAGAGTATCCCTGAAGGTTCCAAAAATGACAAAATATTCTTAAATGATATGTTTTATATTTCCTTGATTAATTTTCGTTTTTACTGTAATTTTATTGTTTTCTACATTTAGCCAATTTTTTCATCTGAAAATTCAAAAGTTGTTTCAGAGCTGCTGAAAATAAATCTTGATTTAGTCCTGGTAGAACTAAAGCTAAAACTGAGTTTGGGACCTCGAACCAAAGTGATAAGTTGGTTGAATTTGGGTATGCATATTGGGCTTGAGTTCAATTTCTGTTGAATAAGGGTTTGTGTACTAGTACAGTTGTAAAATTGCCTGAGAGAGCCATCCATGACAAGCATATTTGCTCTTTAATTGGTCTCCTCCTATCACTCATGTTAAACAAAATCCACTGTCCTCTTGCTCATTCTTTCACTGAAGACTCCCATCTATCCAAAATGTTATGGTATAAGATGGCAAACATATGATTTTTTTTCCAGAATTATGTTCTACATCTCACTGACTGCATGAGTACCATTATGCATACATTGCATTTATACTTTCAAATGGTTGCAACCAATCACACCCTTATTGAATTTATGTTTCTAAATGGTGGTTCTCACTCATACCTACTCTTCTGATCCCTGAGCACCTGAAAATTTTAGACTAAGTTCAGATTGGACCAGTAAAAATGTAGAAAGTCATCGTTACTGGTGTATAATAGTCCTCATTGTGATCCTAACGAAGTTTTGATATTTAGAATTTGGTTCAGAAATAAAGTCAATGTAGATCCAAAGTAAATTCAGTTCATCAGGGATACCTAACATGAAGTTGAAAGAAAGGATAAAAATGAGGAAGGGGGAAGGGAAGGTTTTCTGAAATATATTTCTGTAGTAATGCTGAGAGTACAACAAGGAAAGCTCCTCTTCATTGTGTGCAATGCAATTCTTCTTCATGACTAAGGCACCTTTCTTACATAATGATCTGTATTGAACAACACCAGATGCTCTAACTCAAAATCCTAATGTCTTTGGGTCTGCTTCAATCTGATCTATAGCTAAAATGAGTCTTAACCCAAGATATTACAACTAGTATTCATGGCAGACAACCAAAATATAGAAAGAAACATAAAACTCACTTAGCTTTGAAAATAATCATTTGTGAGGTTAAAAAATTTGATCATCATGGAGTGCCATATTAAATGATACCTAAGCCACTTAACTGCACAATACTGATAAATATAGGACTATTTCAGGTCAACATATAACTAAAAAAAGAATTTACTGACTTTCCAGTCATATGAGACTTGCTAGGAAGCCCCAATATTTCTAAGGAGAAATCCTAATATTATACAAGTCCTGATAGAATACAAAAAACTTACATCGATAAAAATTTTAAATATTGATAAACTTTTTGTTTGGTGGAAGCTGTCTGATATTTTCTAACAATCATGATGGATAAATCATGATGGTTTTGTTATGAGATCTGGAGTTGACAAACTAGGCTATTATTACTGTAGAAAGTGAGAACTGAAATGACTGTATAACGAAGTGTATTGATCTCTTTGACTATGAATCATGCTGTTTTGTATTTTCCCCCATTTTTTAGATTTTTTTTTAATTGTATGCTTTATCTTTCATCTTTAAAGTACTTATGTACAGAAAGCCTCATTTGGTAATTTGATTTGACCCTTCAATTTTGGGCATTTAATTTTCCGGCCTCCTTACTATTACCAGGTTTAGCCTTGTAATATTTTATTGGCTCGTAATTTTCTCCTTTTTTTTATTTGTAGAACGAGAGATTGAAGTACCAGAAAGACTATATGGAATCAATAAAAAAACTCGAGAAGAAGTGGAGAATGAATCAGCAAATCAGCAATAATGACAAAACGACAGTTGAGCATGTCCAATGTTTGGACAAACCATGTAACATTGAGGTTTGCCTTAAACTTATTGATTACTTCATTCTATGTAAAAAATTTGATGAGGATAATTTATTTTATGGATCTGCTCATGCTTGTTTCACTTATTTTACATGCACTGATGCACATCTATGATGCTTAGAGAAAAAAGATTAGTTTTTAAAATTTTTAGCAGGATTATCTACAATCATCATTAATAAATGTGGGTAAAAGTAATAAATCTACATTGCTGGACTATATCAACCATCCTCCACTCCCCACACAAAGAAAAGGAGGAATCACAACTTGTTTATTTTAAACATGGCAGTTGTTATATTCAAGAACTAAATGACACTTACCGCCGATGAAGAATTAAAAAGAAATGAATTAACTTATTTACCAATTACCAAGAATTCACTCAATCTCTAGGCTTTTGGTTTAAAATTTAGGGTGCTCTGTAGGGTGAGTTCTTGGTGCATTTGTTTTGTAGAAAATTGGTGTCGTAATGGATTCAGAGTAGAGGTCCAGTGACAGATCAAGTATATGTCTAACATGTGTTAATGGCTACCCTTGACTTTGGTTATAGCTTTTTTGAAAAAGTTCAATATAGTATATGCTGTTTCAAAGAAAAAAGGAAGAAACAAAGAAAGGAACACTGTCCATATTTGCCATAATATATAACCTATGTAACCCAGATCCTTTTCCTTGGCTGAGGACTAATGTTGGATGTGTTGCAATATTTTTGTGAGGACAGATTATTTAAACATTTTTGTGAGTACAGATTATTTAAACATTTTTGTGAGTACATGTGTTAATGGCTACTGTCCGCATTTGACTTTGGTTATAGCTTTTTTGAAAAAACTCAATATAGTGTATACTGTTTCAAAGAAAAAATGAAGAAATAAAGAAAGGAAGACAGTCCATATTTGCCATAATATATAACCTATGTAACCCAGATCCTTTTGCTTGGCTGAGGACTAATGTTGGATTTGTTGCAACATGTTTGCGAGTACATATTATTATAGTTTTGTTCTTGAAGAAAACTCTTGATTTTATGAGACAAACCTTGAATCTACAGACTGAATTGCAAGTAATCTAATACCTTTCTATATTCTTTATTATCTCTGATCCACTTGATTGGTAAACATATTTAAGAAGCATAATACATATATAAAAGTTATATGTTTCTCAATTTTGAGGCATATATGGCTATAGCTTGTGCTTTATATGAATTTTCATTTAGATGGACTAATTATGTGAACGCCCACCGGGGCCCGGTCTATTTGACCGGCTCAAGCTTGGGCCAAGGAGGGGGGGGGGGGGGCTGAATTGCGTTCGCCCCGCGTATCAGCCGAGGAAGACTCCTTTCCTTTCCGTCCGGCGATCTCGGTCGGGATGAGGAGTCCTAGGGTTGCGGGGACCCTAGGGGCTCCTCTATAAGAGCGAGCCCCCCACCACTGTTGACTGCCCCGATCTTTTCTCCCTTCAAACTCATGGTATGCCGTCATTGGGCTCGTCGGAATCGGGGTTGCCGGACGCCGTCGGAGCCGAGGTAATGCCCTAGCTTTCTTCCCCTTTTCTTCTTCCGACGACTAGGATTCATGGCCGCCGGCCGAGAAATCAGCCGAAAACCACTCAAAAAAAGGATCCCCTGTTTTGCTCTGTTTCACCTCCTTCTCCCTTTTTTCGACCACCATCGTTGCCAGCATTCATCGCCGAGAGCCTCGGCCCCTTCCTTTCATCGGCCCCAAACTGAAGCCAGAATCCTAGCCGTCGGCAAGCGGGCTGGGATTCGAGAACGACCGAGCCAATAAATCTCCTTCTCGGCCTTGTTTTTAGTTTGATTTTTGGACAGCTGACCGCTGCCGCCGACCACCCTCCGCCTCATGTCTCCACCGCATGCTGGCACCTGCCGGACCTCGACCACGACAGCCACCTTGAACCACTCACTTGCTTCCAAGAAAGAAGAAAGTAAGAAGAAAGAAGAAAGAAAGAAGAAGAGAAGAGGAGAGAGAGAGAGCCATCCCTCTCTTATTTCTCTCTTATTTTCTCTCATTTCTTTCTCATCTCTATATTTCTCATAAAGAAGACCCATAGATCTATGTACCGAGTCCTATCTTCTTGTCTTATGGACCCGGGCGGACCCCTGCAAAGAGGCCTTGAATATCCTAGTGCCTGGACTGCCTATTGGACCGATCACCTCGGCTTTGTTAAGTGTCTCCAGAATTCATTGATTATGAATTCTGTCGAACGATCTTAGCCCTAATCGAGTCCATACCCCAAGATTCATTGATCGACTTGCTTAGACCTGACTTGCCTGGAGCCGTTGAACAATGTCACCCGACTAACCGTCTGCTTTTCTTATTATTTTAATTCGATTAAAATCATCGAATAGAAATTAATTTTACTTTTCATGTTTATAAATAGGTGCAGTAGATTTGCCTAGTGAAGTTTGACGGTCTAAAGTGGTAAAAGTAAGTAGATCCTACATATTATTTTTTAAATGATCATATTTTTCATGCATAAAATTTGTTTGTAGAAATATCATGCTTTTCTTAAAATTATGGATCAGCATGTGTTATGAAAATCATGCTTTATTATGAAAAATAGTTTTATGAATGTTTTGATGAAAATAGCTTTGTTATGAAATATGTATCTAATTATGCCATTTAGTATTTTTTTTTTGTTTATATATTTGTTTTAAGAAAAAGATATAAGCTTTCTAAAGACTCTTAGATAGCTATGTATAATCCCTAGAATTGAGAAAATCGACGCCCGAAGCTAGTATCCATACGAACACAGGCCTTACCAGCATGTATAAAGTTGGCATACGAAAATGAATTTATGTCGATTACGAACATGGCCCTATCATAGGTATAAAGTGACTGTAGCATGAACATCTGTGAGCAATGTTTTGATCTATAATAGGGTTAAATGACATGAAGAATGATTTACGAATTTATTTGCAATATAAACTTAGAACTATGTTTACGAAAAAGATGGTTGATTTAGGCATGCATGATTGGCTTTATAACTTTATGTTGGCAATAACTGTTACATGGAAAAACTTATGCTTGATCCGATAAGGTAATGAAAGCTCTATCTACTGAGCTGTGTTTCTCATATATGTCCATTTTTATTTCTCTCTAGGCGAATAGGGTTAGTAAGGACGAAAGATGGTACAGGCTTGGAGTTCGTGCTAGCAAGCTTGGCAAATTATATAGCAGAACTTTAGTTCTTTAGTTTGCTTATGAATTTGTAGCTTAGTAATCTTCTAAATATTGAGGATTATGGGTTGGTATTTATGTTTGATGTAAATGCTCCGAACCAATATTCGTTGCATTTAATGAATAATGAAATTAAATTTTTATTTATTATATTTTCTTTGAGATGCATTTGAAATTTTCAATGAAACGTTTGGCTTCGTGTTATCGTGGGTTTACCCCTCGGTGGCACGACCAAGTCATGCTCTAGATTTAGGGCGCGACAAATCATGCTCCAGATCTGGGGCGTGACAAATTACCTCTTGAGCTTTTTTTATTTTTTTATTAATTATAACTTTCTTTTGACATAACAAATGAATGGATAAATGTATCATGTCAGCATTCATGTTGGGTACAAAATAACTATATCAACATTTAAGCGAAAGTTTACTGTCAGTTTACTTCATTGTCATGTATCTCTAAAAAACTTTATTCCTAGCAAAGGAATCAAAACTAAGAATTACATATGACAATTATAATATGTGTTTGAATTAACTTATACCCACTTAATTTGGTAGGCAGTGAATTCATTCACAAATAGCTAAACAAATAATGTTTGATCTTGTCAGGTATTAATTCTGATCTAGATAACTGATTAATTTCTCTGGAAGTTGCCATAACCATTTTCTGGTCTGTAGGGATCAACTGCATCTAACTCGGATGAAATTACTGGGGTTAGGCAGTTACTCCAGAATGAAAAGCTCTTACAAGAATCTACTGAAGAGGAGGTTAATGACCTTAAGAGCCAAGTGTTGCACTGGAAAAATTTGGAAGTATGGTTGTTCTGCAGTAATTGATTATGTTTGCTATCATTGAGACATTTAGATTTGATTATTTTGATAACATGTTCTATGTGCGATTTCCCTTTGTCAGGGAGCAGCAAGTGCTGAGATTATAAAGCTCCGCAAGATGCTAGACAATGAAGCTAATCAGAAGCAGAAGCTTGAAGAAGAAATAACAATATTAAAGGGTCAGCTGTTGCAGTTGAGTGTTGAAGCTGATGAGGTATACACTGAGGATTGGGCAAGCATACATTTCTTATGTACAGGGTTCAAAAATTTAATTCTTCAGGCAGCACCACTAAGTCATTACTTGAGCAATGATGTAAATGCCCCTCATGATTTTATCTAGACTCTATGATGCATTGAGGCAGTTTCATCTCTTAACTGATGCTATATTACATTATGCACACCGTTTAATGAAAACAGATTTCTCCTTACATATAGAAGGATGCACCTTAAATTGAATGAATACTATTTTTCAGACATTTTCTGGTTTGACCAAATACTTACGATCTCTTACTAAAGCATTATTAGTCAACTCGTACCTGATTTTTTTGCGACTGGGATGTGCATGATTAACAATTTTGATCTTAAATGATTTTATGATTAACGATTACAGTTTCACCTGTCTGCTTACTTAGTATCCAGTTGTTATGGCTATAGTTATTTAATTCTTTAATGTTCTTGCATCAGACAAGGAGGAGTCTTGACAGAGGTGGGTCTGGGAAAATCTTAACAGGATTAGATTCCCTTATGTCTCAAGCTAGGCATTCACAGATTAGAGACTCAGGAAATGGACCTAAGGCATCAATTGCTAAACTCTTTGAACAAGGTACTGTGATAAACCAATATTGTTAAGACAATAAAGTTTAGCATGCAATTCTTATTAATTTTATTTAAATGGATACTTCAATATGGCAGTGGGGTTGCAAAAAATATTGTCATTGCTTGAATCAGAAGATGCTGATATCCGTATTCATGCAGTAAAGGTGGTAGCGAACCTAGCAGCTGAAGGTGACTTAAGATTTAATATATTAACATTGATTTTAAAATTTCTTGTGTTATTTGATTAATTTTACTTTGTATTATGACTTGTTTTATAATGCTGGTTTTAATTGGCCACCCTACCATGATGCAACATATCAAATTCGTAGCTGTAATATAGATTTCTCATAATCAAGTTTCAGTCCAGTGGAGCAGTACCCAATGGATATAGTTATACCAATATTTACGTATTGTTTGCCTGTTCGGTAGGTTCAGAGTTTAAAATTGAGAAGCACTAAATACTACTTTATATCTTGTGGTGGGCCTAGATAGTTATTTTATTTATAGACTTGTCATGTGTATTGTTTTCAACTTTCATGTTTTAGAGATGTTGGAAAGAAAAATTAAGATATCAAGAGTTAAAAAAGTTAAGAAATCGGAAATGTGCTAGAAATTTTCAAGGTTGTGTGAATTGTATATAACTTTAATTGTAAAAGAAAAGCTTTCTTAAGATATTAAAGATGCACTAAATTTCAGAAAAAGGAAGTATAATTCAAACAACCACATCTAGGTGGATGACTTCTGTCCTCTGTATCTGTATGCTGAATTGGTTAATGAGATTGACATATTAGTCCTTTTTACCCAATCTCTAGTCAGTCCCTTTTTCCTATAAAAGACATTTTTTTTCACTAACCCTGTGAATCTCTTTATGTTAAAAAACATTTATGTGTTTTTTTGTTTTTGCAATATTATAGCACAAACTCGAGGTGGTGGTTTTAGTCTAGGTTCTGGCCTTCACTGTAGGTGCTAGATATCCAACTTTAGTATGTGCTAATTTCTCACAACTTGTGATAAGTACACGATCATCTTTATCTGTTTTGATCAAATAATGGATTCTCAAAAAGATCCTTTTATCTGCATAACAATATCCAAAAGTATGGAAAATTTTTGAGAATCTGCATCTGTTCTAGGATCCTCAATTTGCAGCAGCAGCATCAATTTTCTTTTAATTCTTTAGTATGTAAGACTGCATCATAGCAATGTGCAACTCTAATTTATTTAAGATAATGCTAAGTTTCTCGTTCCATTAAGAGATTAATATTTCATTGAGTACCAACTCATCCTGGTTACTTCTGTTACAATGTGATTTATAGGTTCCTTTTCTGCATTAAACATTTTTGAATTTCTTAAATCACGATAGCCTACCATAGATTCACTTAGAACCAGTTATAATGTGTCAGCTGTGGAAATTTGTGCAGTGGTTGCATTAGCCATTGCCATTCCATTCTCATCTTTAAAAGTGGCAATCAAATATGCCATGCTGATGAATTGAAAAGTCTATGATTTACGTGCACCGTGAAGAAAAAATATGTGGGGCGAGGCTTGATTGTTATGTTAATAGTAATTTAAAGCATATCGAGTACTTAGATATAACTTGCTCAAGAGTTGGCAGATTGGGCTGGAAAAAGCTTGCATCAGTAATGCACAGTGACCCTTAAAAATGACTTGGTTAGAAAGGTCTGTGGAAGGCCACCTAGGCATGCCATTTATATTAATGTGTTGTACTCCTTGTATGCATGCTTATGCTTTTGGATTGTTCCTTGTTCTCTGAGAACTCCTATAGCATCTTGATTACTGTTTTTTTTTGTTTTTGTGTAATAATCTGTCTAGCATTGCATTGCTTTAATTTCTCTTTTCATTTTATTTGCTAGAGGATCTTATGTATATTACTCTGTTGGCTCCATCAATTTCTTTATACCTTTTCCTTGTCTTGAGTAAGATCGAATGTTATGTTATATTCAGAAGCAAATCAGGAGAAGATTGTAGAAGCTGGTGGTCTTACGTCATTGCTGATGCTCTTGAGAAGCTCAGAGGATGAAACAGTACATAGAGTAGCAGCTGGAGCAATTGCTAATCTTGCAATGAATGGTAAATAAACATGCTTGGTAACATGACGGTACTTATTGCTTTTGATGCTAGATCTTATTACATGGTGTTGACACAATGCTGGTAAAATGTTCTGTTTAGCCATTGTTGGTTACTTGTTAATCTATTATTTGGCCTCTCAAATTTCAACCCTTGCAGAAACCAATCAGGAGCTTATCATGGCTCAAGGTGGCATTAGTTTGTTATCAATGACTGCAGCTGATGCTGAGGACCCCCAGACTCTTAGAATGGTTGCAGGAGCTGTAGCCAATTTATGCGGAAATGGTAAATCCTCTGACACTTGTTGTTACCATTGTCAGATTGTCGATGCTCTGCTTTAATCTGATTGCATTTAGTTTTGCTAAGTTGCTAAAAAAATAAGTTTTGAGCATCATGTAAAAAAATAATTTACAAATTTCTGGAGCAAAAAAGATATTCTTTCTGGTTCGTAGAAGTAATTAAACATTTTAATAGAATAAAAGTGGTGAAGTTGAAGTCTCTTCCAGAGGTTTTAAAGTACATCATTGGACAGAAGGAAACTTATATTACTTGTACTAAAGACAGAAACACATATTATAAACCAAGTCTTTGACTTTTCTTTGGGCCTTTGGTAAAGAGTTCTTACTGCCGCATCATGTATTCTTGCCACTTCTTTGACTGTCTCAAGTCATTTTCTTTCTCTCTCCAAGACCGGTACTCTGTGGATTTTCGAATCAAAGAGATACATTTCTTGATAAGGTATCTTAATATTTTCTTGTTTATGTTTTACTACTTTATTGTAAATATTTGGTGCTGTCGCAAAGAGCACTTAGAAGAGATATGAATGTTTCTTTCATAAGGGAATCAAGTATATTGCAGATTTGATGGCTTATTTAAAATAACCAACTTAATTTGGGCTGCAAAGAGCATCTGGCGAAGGACACTTCCTTAGAACTGTCACGAAGTTCCGATATGTATGTAATTCTGGAATATTTGGGCACAATTTTGCAATGTTGCCACGACTTAAGTGGTGATGCAGTAATGCTTCATTTCTAGATTCAAGTGGTAAATGAAGTCTTTATGAATTCTGTAGAGATGGGAATGATGACAGGATCTGTTAAACTCATGAAAGTTATTGGTTATGTTGATGGATAGTAAGATGATAAAGTATGACTAAATTGCATGTGAAATGAAGATACAAGAAGCACAGTTAGGAGGTGATCTTCATCTGGTGTGGATGGTTTAACATTGAGGTGAGGAAGGTCTAAAGAAACATAGTGGAGTTGTATGGAAAAAATTGAAGTATATGACTCCACATTTCAAAAGTTGACACTGTATCCTTCTTTTAGACTCTTTGCAAAAATAGATCTCACTACCAACTGCCTAGCTATATAGAGGTTTCACAGGGCCCTTCTCTTGGAACTATCTTGGTTTTGAGTTGTGCTTTGTAGCCTGCCCAATATTCCACTGGCATCTATTTCCATAAAGATAAAAGTTATGTCAATAGTGGTTAATGTGATGGTGTCTTATCTAAATGACACGGTGTTTTGTGATGAAAATTGAGTTAGACCAATCAAGAGAAGAAGACTCCAGACTGTCTTGCAGGATAAAATAGGGACTAAAATCATAGTGAGCATGGGTAGAGTTGTGAGGGAACATTTGACAATATTTTTGCATCGGCTTTATTACTTTGTTTATAGAAGCAAATGGAAAAGAAATCTTAGTTACTTTGAGACCAATTAGATGAAGTATGGTTATTTGATTATGGTTTCCAATATCTAGTAGTTCTGCCACAGCGATGCTAGCATCCATTTTGCCTGACATGCTTGTGATAAGAAATGCGATGTTAGTAATTATCCTTCTTTATTTTCACTTTGCTATGTAATTGATTTTATTTGAGGTTCTTTTATTTGATTTTCTAACACATTTGTCAAGATTAAAGTTTTAAATATTGGTTTCAGCACTCGTGCTGGTCAGGTACTGGGTGCACTGACATGGTCCAGCACTGACACATTATATGCTACACCATGCTGGCCAGAGTTGGTAGACTAGTTTTTTTTTTGGTTCATTCCTTTCTTTTTATATGTTTTGAATGTCTTTTTTTTCCTCCTATTTTAATAATTTTTTATGGTCCTAAAGTTTTTCGTTTTTTGACATCAACGTGGTATGATAATGATACCATGATTAATAAAAAAAGAAAATAACAATAAATTAAAATAAAACATGACCCAATATCGAAGAAATTCATAAATTAGAATGTAACAGGATTTAACTTGAACATTTCAATTCATAAACACTTTCATAAAGCAAGTAGATAATGCCTACTCACTTTAAGTCCTGTATAGACACTATGGGCCTCGTAGATATCTGGGTCATGTTTGTTGTCAAGCCAGTGGATTCGATGCATCCCCGGATGTTGCCACCACTCTTCTTGCTGATAATATGGCTGATCCTATCCCTGATAGCTGTCTTGATAGTCAGTGTGATATTGCCCTGGCCATCCCTAGATGGGGAAATAGATTGTGACAACATACTGTGACGTTAGAACTTAGCCTCCGTAAGGAGGGTAGGTTTGTGGAAAATTGTATCCCCAGAATATGATGCCTGAGGATAGGTGTATGCATGCAGGTTGTATGTTAGACTAGGACCATAATATCTCTTGTTTTGGAGTTGAATATAATATTAAAAAAGTTGAAAGGAAAGAAATTGAGATACGAAAGTGCAAGGAAGTGGAAGAAAATTGAAAGACTATATGGAAGAGGAGTTCCATGGTTGTTTAGTCAGATTGTGTGCCTTCTCCTTTTCATGATCCTATAAGGGTGAACCACTCTACAATTGGCAGCTGAATATTCCTTCATGGCAGTCCACCTGTTGTACTAGACATTTCCTTTTAGCTCAAAAGCGACCACAGATTTGTGCAGGTCCATGAAAGACAAAATACTTGGGAATAAACCCAACAAAACATGTTGAATGTTCAAGTTGAACCAAAGCCTAATAAGTAAAATGTTATAGTTTTGAAACAGAATATTTATGGATCCTAAATGTATAAAGAAGAGAATATTAGCTGTTGCATAATCTAGAAAGATTTTAGGCATACTGGTGACGTATTCCCAATATATTGCTGACTTGTCTAATATGATCATGATAATCCCATGACTACAGAACTACATCTGGTTTCAAAAGGAATCCATCTGGGATACTTCCTGCCAACCATCACTTCTGCACTTCTGGTGCTAAAAGCCTTGCAGGAGATGTATAGAACAACCTCAGATTATCAAAGATGAGCAAAGTTATATCAAACCTGGGCATGTCTGAAGACTTTCTGATATTGCCATGGTGTTGACATGATATAGTATGCCCTATATGAAGTAGAATTGCAAAACTCTCCAGTACGACTGTCATTTGGATTAGTTATAATCCAAAATGCTAGTTAGATTTTCTTGCCTTAGCAGTTACATTGGCTGTTTGGTTTATAGGATCATCTGATATTACATTATTTAGGCTATGCATCCTGGTTGGTGCTCTGTTTTATGGTATGAAATATTTTGGTACTGTTGGCTGCTACTAATGAGTACTTTGAAGCTGGAATATGCATATATTGTGTGAAGATGCAGCCATATGTGAGAAAGAAAATTATCTTGTAAAGTTGTCTGTGGTATCACATCTATTCTTTCTATTATTTTCAACAGATAAACTACAAACAAGGCTGAGAGCAGAAGGTGGCATTAAAGCATTGCTAGGAATGGTTAGATGTGGGCACTCTGATGTTCTTGCTCAAGTTGCACGTGGCATAGCAAACTTTGCAAAGTGCGAGTCTAGAGCTTCCACACAAGGTAAAGGCTTCTGTTTTGACTGATGTTCTTACCATTTGAATGGTGGAATTTTATTTCTTGATACAATTTTTCATGTTTATTTTCTACTAGGGAGTTGTTATTAGGAAGCCTGTATTCATGTGGTATTAGTATTTAGTCATCCATATACAACACTTTTTTTTGGGGTTTAAACTTTATCTTTTGCAATTATTAGTGTTCTATAAATTGATTATCCATATAACATCTTTCCTTGTGAGGTTGCTTAAATTTCTTTCCTTTCCAATCCAATGATCGATATTATCTGTTTTATGAGATCTATCTTCATGTATTATTTAATTGCTATCTCAATGTATAATGGTAAACATGGACGTATCCATAGGTCTATAACTTGTGTCCTTTGATGCATGGATCAAGTACATTGTCGCAATGTGAGCTGAAAAATTGGAGAAAAGTTAAGAACCAGGGCAGGGAAATTGTAGTCCTTAGAAAAGGATAAGTGGCAATGTTATTTTAGAAGATTTTGCCCAAAATATTTATATTTAATAACAGAGTTTGTTTTTAAAAAAATATTTAAGATTTATAATAATTGTTAAAGAAAATTTCCATACTTTACAGTTTCCTACACCTCCCTCCCTTTCTCATCAAAAAACAATTCTCTGCACCTTAGTTGCTCTCAACTTTCTCTTAATTGTATCTGAAAGAGAAAGCTCCGTGAAATCAGTGTCATATTGATGCTCACTTTCATCCCAAATCCACTTAATTATCATCTTGGGACTCAAATTATAAACTCTAGAGAAGTCAGGAAATGGGGAATATGCACATTGTTTTAAAATCCATACTAATCAAATTGAAAAAGGGATAGGGTCATGGGTTATCGGTTCAATCGTTGGGCCAACTGGAATCGAACCATGACATAACTGATGACATAATGAATATGTTAATTACTAATTATTTATATCTAAAAATAAATTATAAATTATAAAAATATACATGAAAATTGCAAAATAATAAAAGTTATTACTCACCATCAATTACAAAGATAAGTGGGGAAATTAAAATTTATCAAACATCAATAGATGCAAAGATTGGAGGACAAATTATAATTTATTAATCATCATGGGATTCAAAGATTAGTGGAGGAAGAATTTAAAATCTATTAATCACCATTAAATACAAGTATTAGCATGAAAAATTAAAATTTATTAGTCATCATCATATACAAAAATTAGTGGAGGAAAAATTAAACTATATTAATCACTACCAACAGCAAATATAGCAGAGGCCGATGTCGCATTCACATGGATTCGTCATCTTGGCATTGGGTCTTGTAGCCTCATTTAGTGAGAGGGGGGACAAAGAGATGGGGCGCTCTTGCAGCCGACCTACCGTTGGGCTTTTGCAGCCGACCTACCATTGGGCTTTATGGTGGGAAGGGCATTGTTGTTTGTACATCAGCCACTTCCACCGGTTGTCCATCACCTTCCCCATAGAGGGAGAGCTTGTGGTTGGAGGAAGAGAGAAATCGAGCGAGTGGAACTGGCTCTAATCCTATTCTGCATCAAGATACAGTGATTCCCTACATCTCAAAAACTGGCCGGTTCATCTGAACTCAAAGTGCTTCAAACAAGTTGCCAGTTTAACCACGGTTCTCAATAGGTTTAAAGAAATATGCTGTTTTTAGCATAATCAATTTCTCTAGGTGCATCCGAACCGAGCCTGGCTAGTTGATGGTTCAACCATCCAGTCTGGTCCAGATTTTAAAACATTGACTATGGTTACTTTTAGAGGATTGCGAGAGTGGTGTGGCTGTCAGAACCTTTATTGTCAAAAGCCTGCAAGGCTGCCTTGATATTGGTGCTTTTGATACTCTGAAAGAATTCTTAATGTCATTTCTCATAATTCAAACTTTTTCATGGAGTCACTAGTGTCAATTTTCTATCTTCATCCGGTCTAACACATCAAGTTTTAGGAATTTTGGAGTACCTACATTACGTTCTGATTGAATGCCAAATGATACATCATGGTACTTGGCACCTTAAAAAATGGTGGGTACTCTCATTGAAGCTAGATTTGTTGACACTTGGCTTAGCATTTTTGGAATATCTTCTTAAACAGACTTTAGAGAAAAGGTTAGTGAAGCGTCATACATTTTCTTCCTCTCTTGTAAATCTAATATTACATGAAATGCAACTTCATGTATTATTAACTTGTCAAATAATATGGAGAAGGGGGGAGGGGTGTATATAATACATACAACATAGATACACGCATACATACATAGACAAACACACATGGTTATAATAGACAGGCTATATAGGAAGGAATTTGCAGCGACTGCCAAATTCCATGACTGAAGTTGCAAAGTAAAAATCTAAACCATTGAATGTGATCAACATGGTCTACAGTGCATCGAATCATCTCAAATTAACAGCTATAGTGGAACAATATAATGTGTTGATTTTTGGACTACTTGATGCATAGGCAAGAAGTCTCTAGAATGTATGATTTTCTGTTTGAAGGTATTTTAGAAATTGTAGAACACATTCAGCAGGTTACATTTTCTTTTTGCATCTCCATTCATCAAATTTGGCAGCTGGTGCAAAGCCCTACCTTCACAAACTCAATTATAAATGCTCCCATATAATGATATCATGGTAATATATTTGTCGATATATTATAACCTTGTTCTATATGTATATGTATGATATGTGCCTCTATATATAGAGAATATTTTCTATTGACAGAGAATTAGAATACTATTGATGGTAGTTGGCCCCAATAATTGTCAATGCTAAATCAGTGGTAGACCTTTCAAAATGAAAATCTGTGATGCTCATGGTTTACAATGCCTAAACTGCTTAAAAACTAAAATAATCATGTTTTTGGAGGTCTCTTATCCACGTATCATGGAGATATGAATTGCCAGTCAGGATTGTTATACCATGTTTTCCAATTTCATTTATAGCTTAGAAGCATGCAAATAAATTGAATTTGGGTTTCTGTGTTCTGAATATGGGTAGATCAGATAAGTGGTTTGAATGCTGGATCTATATGGCCTATAATATAGTTTAGTTCATTAATTGTATTGAATCCATCCATTTTTTGTCTGCTGGATGCTTGATAAGAGACATTTGAAACACAATGACCTTTGTTTTTTAGGCAAACTTAATGTTATGGATCATAATCAATGGAGTGGTTTTTCCTTTTGAAAGGGCTGCCATTAATCTTGCATTGATAATATTTTAAGCCAGATATAATTGATGGTAAGTATTCTAATTTTACTGTATGTGTATATAGGTGTATATGTGTTTATGTGTATATACATAACATACAGTTGCATTGGCTCTTTTTAAAGGTTACAGTGTCACACTTGGGATAATTTTCATGAAAAGAAAGAGAAAAGGTGTCAGACACTTTCAGGTCACCTGAAAGCTTGCCATGCTTGCCAAGTCCTGGTAACATTATCCTTTACGAGCTGAATTAAATTGGCCTCAACTAGAATGTAAGTTTAGTCTTAGTAAGAGATAAAACCAAGGTAGGGACAGATAATGGATCTACTTAGTCCACCTTATCTGTTGTCCACCCTTAACCATCCCAGTAGTTTATAATTTCAAGTCTTTCCCCTTGTGAGCAAATGCTCTCTCACTTGCATGCCAAGACCTACAACACTTTGCCTCATAAAAACAGTGAATTTGTGTATTATGCCAAATTACTCACTTCCAGCATTTGTTAATTAAAAAAATTCATAATCACCCTATAAACTATTTTTTAACTTTCTTAAAATAATTCTATGGCTTATCGGATGAACAGACAGATTTTTTCGTGTGTCACCATTAGAAGGTTCTTGACACCTTAAATACTTGATTTTGTTTGGGTTAAGAACCCTAACTTTTGTATCCTGAGGACAGCTTATTGTCTGCAGTTTTCACCATTTATTTATTTTTTCCTCAGTTTGCTCTGCATGTTCACCAGAAAGCGGTGCTTCTTTCCCCTCTCCATTGCTTTACTGAGGCCTTTGGATATTCCTTTCCCTATTTCCACCATTCCTATCTGGAATTACAAGTCTTTCAAATCCAACTCCATTTTATTTTGCAGGGTTTACTACAGTTGCCAAAACAACACATCCACCTTCAAGTTGGAATTTTTGAAACCTCATTAGAATGTGACTGGTTAGGCATCAACCTCTCCATATAAGATTCTCACCCTTGATTCATATAAGAATAACTGTGTTTTATTAATAGGAAACGTGACAGAGGAACTCATGAAATAAAACAAATGGAGAACCCCCAAAAAAGAAGGGGTCGCTCTCAACCTAATAAAAAGCACATGGCCCGAGCTATTTTCTGCAACATTTTTTTCTAAATGTACATCGTTTGTTAAAACCTGTTTTTCTCATAAATTATTGAGAATGATTTAGAAACTGACACATCTTTCAGATTTTCCCATGGAATCCACAAACAGAATGAGATGAAGAGTATTACTGCAGTGGCCAATTTGCAAGAATTCATTGGGTTCTTTAATCCTTTTGCCTATGTCACTTTGTAATAAATACAAAAGTTTATGTACGTGTCAAGCAAGTTTCCTATGAGGATGCCATTTCTTATTGCTACTTTTTCTTAATTAATAGCATGGACATCTTAATGCAAAAAAATTGCTTATGAGTGTTGATACATAAATGATCACCACAGGAAATAAAGGAGGAAAGTCTCTCTTAATTGAAGATGGAGCACTTCCATGGATTGTAAAAAATGCCAACAACGAAGCTGCACCAATTAGAAGACACATTGAGCTTGCATTATGCCACTTGGCACAACATGGTAAGTTAGCTTTTATCTTCTGACCTGGCAACTGGTAAAAACTTGTGCCTGTGACCTGATATTTTTAATTCTTGTTTGCAGAAGTAAATGCAAAGGATATGATTAGTGAGGGAGCCTTGTGGGAGCTGGTTCGCATTTCACGTGATTGTTCTCGAGAAGATATTAGGACATTGGCACACCGGATTCTGACTTCCAGCCCTACTTTCCAATCAGAGTTGAGAAGATTACGCATAGAATATTGAGATATGTTGATGTTGAGCCCCATGCATTGAATGTAAATTGAGAAGTAGCAGATAAATTTTTGAGTTGCATCTTCTGCAAGGAATGAGGGGTAGAAAGTACGAAGGAGGCTTTGCTTGGCATCGTCTGGGCAAATGAGGTGAATTCGAATCAAGTTCCAGTATTGAACTTGTGATAATTTAAAGAATCTTCGGTTTCTATCTAGAAGGCAGTGCTCTTGGGTTTGCGAACCCTGAATTCAGGGGGAGGTCAAGAATCCCTGTCGTCAATTCTTTTTTGTTCATATACCAGCCAAACCCACGCCTACCTACCTAGCTATTGTACAAGTGTGTATATGATTTAAAAGGTAAATAAGATGGTTGTGACTTACATTAACAGTAACTCGCTAGAGGTTTTAACCTATTGAGATTTCCAACTATATTTGTATCATCCCATATCAAATGGTGAAGGATTGCAGGTTACTTGAGATTTTTTACTTGAATGCATGTGTATATCTATCATCTTTATTTCGTAGGTCAAACTTGTCTAATACAAAATAGCCCTATATAGGCAGATGAGAAAAAACATATCCTAGCTTGGACACTTTATTCAGTACTGTTTGATGTAGTCCCAAGATGATTTTTTTCATGTTCGGTTGCAAGTTCAACAGCATCTGGTGCAATTTCTTGGCTTGCATATAAACATTAAGATAGTTGATGATATTTAAACAAATCCTACAGTTCTACTCATACATGCTTGTGGTCTCCTTAATCATCATTTTAGAGGTTATTATTTATTTATTTAAATGCATGTGTTCATTGTTCGGGGGCCAGAAAATATTTTCCATTCAAGTTGGCGGTCCAACCTGGGATGTACACAAATATACCCCATGCTTTATTTTTTTTATTTATTTTTTTTTTGTTGAACAATAGGAGGGGAGGGGGGGGGGGGGGGGGGGGGGGGGGGGAATCTCACCCGCGTAGCAGACTTTATTGGGTCTTCGTTCCATCAGAGAATATTTGATGCGGATAGAAATTTTTGCTTATATCTTCTCCGACTCGTGGGACATCCTACGTGTGAGTACGTTACTCGAGCGCCATCTCAGTGTCAGTTGAATCAGATAGCGTTTCCACCGAGCATGTTCAGGCAGAGAGTATCGGGTCTCTAACATTTAATCGACATCCGCGTGTTTCCAACTTAGACTTCGTTTCAACTGTGCTACCATCTTAAGGAATCCTTAAAAAGCTGGTTAGATCTTTCTCTGAGAATGCTAGTCTAACTTTACATTGGAGGGCCTGCTTGAAAGTGTTAGTAGAGCAGGTCCCGGAGTCTCCAATCTCATTCATATAGCGGATACTCCCACCCATTTGAGTAGGTGATCTTTGCTTCAAATTTTTTGAAGGGTCGAAGACTTTGGGCTTGTCTCATAAATGGTGAACCAATGGAAAGGATGAGAGATGGAAACTTGTGAGGTTTCTGCTCGGTCTCTCTCTCTCTCTCTCTCTCTCTCTCCCCCTCCCTCCCTCCACTTCCTAGTTGTTAAGAAAAAGTGATTTCTGGCATCTTACATACCTTGTGATTATGGGATCCATGGAGTTCCTTCGACCTGGTTCATCCTTGCAGCGTATCTTTTCGCACATTCCCTTTGTATCATAATATCTCATGGATATGCAAGTTTGCCATCCACATGCCCTTTGTGTTGATGGGATATCGGGTGGATAGGGTAACTAAATATTTATGAACATTACCTAGGATTGGTGCAACAACCTGGGGCCTCACCAAAAAGGTTGTGGGACTGAATACGCGCCCACACGAGTTCTTACATGCTTGTTCTATTTTAGTTGTGGCGCCCTCACTAGACTAAGAATGGAAATTCATTCAGATCCAATTGCAAGTAGCACGATCAGCCTGCAGTCAACTCAAATGGGCTCGTGCTGTAGTAACCCCAAGTCTACAAGGGCTATAGGACAGATGGGCTTTGTTAGCATTTGTGAAAATCTAGAACTTCATCAAAAAAGACTATCCAGAAGGTATTATTTAGATTTCTTAGTCTTGTATAAGTTTTCAAGATCTATCCAATGCATAACTAATGTGGGACGAAATATATGTCTGCACGAGTCCTTACAATTTGATCGGGTATTTTGTACATGCCGGATGATGGTGTTTCCTTTTTAGAGAACGCCAATGTAGCTAGACATTTAGGAACATTCCCCAAGATTCCAACTATGATTTTTGCATTTGCTGGAAGGCAGTTGCCTATAGGCGTTTCTTTCCTGGAAGATGCCAAGGCATCAGGTTGAAAAACAGAATAGAAGTTGTGGCGTCTTTATTATTAGGTACAATACTGACAAGTAGGCATCCTTGTGATCTTATTTTGCAAGGAAGCATAGCCTTTATGGAACTTGATCAACTAATTGGTAGCAGAAATATCCCTTTCAGAAACATAGAGGAGAATTTTTTTTATTGAAAATATGATCCGGTCCCTCGACTTCTTCATAGATACGACATCTATGATACAATTTGTTATTAACTGTCCCGTGAGCAAGCTTTTCGACTAATAGATATTACATCATCAATCAAGACCATTATCCATTATTTTCGATTTCATGTATGATTTAGGCTCAGATGTGTCAAATTAGTAAGGAAAACTTGATCGTTGTACATCTCTGGGACAACATCACATCATAGTATAGATTTTCCTAGATTTTGATATGTTTTGAGTGCAAATTAATTAATTGAAACACACTTTTTAAATGATTTGCATGAGTTTTAGGCAAAGCAAGGGTCTTAGAATCCTACAAATGCAAGCCCTACAACTCAATTTTAGAAATAATGTATTTGAGGCTCCTTTGAGAAATTTCTTTTCCTTCTTCCTGTGGTACGTGGCTCTCACACGATGCGCATCCTATCAAATATATAGCCTAAAATTCCCTAAACAGTATTTTTTGAAAAAAATAAAAATTCCAAAACCTAAGATTTGCCAAGGAGAGAAGCTCCTAATATTCTAGGGAGAGAAGCATGATTTGCTGCACTCGCCCGAACCGAATGATATGAAGTATACCGTACTGTATCGTTTGATACCGGTACCTTATATGGGTGGCGTACCGACTGCTGAAAAGACTTCGTACCATATGGTACCAATACGATGCTAGTGTGGCACTGGTACGAAGTCAGGAACTAAAACGGTGAATTTTAGAGAAAAAGAATCCTTCTACATCTACGAGAGGGATCAATAACCTAAGGAGACAATGAAGGATAATGGTTAGATTAAAGTTAATAGAAGAAGATGTGGTGGGAGATACAGAAGGACCGAGACTTCGATCTTAGACTTGGAGGTAAATATCTGGTCTCCCCTTTGAAGAAGGCTTTCATAGTTTCGGACTCTTTAGAGGACGTATCAGGATATGATGACTCATCACCATTCATATCTCTTGCCCCCCTCATACGCCAGACAACTGACATGGTGGTAGGAAGAAAGAGTTGAGGACTACAATATTAGAAGAATCCAACAGGAGTTTTAAACTCCTTGATGTTGAGGATCATGTGTGGTCTTTAATCACATATGCAATAATTATTAGGTAGATGGATTGATATAAATAATTGGGCATGAAATTTAACGACTTAAATTTTTAAATTAAATTGGGTTAAAAAATGCTAGCTAAAAAGTGTTATTTAGATCTGAGTTTAAAAAAGCTAGTTAGATGGTGTTAAATAGGTGTTAATTAAGTTTTTTTGGCCCTATACAAGTATCTAAGAAATTAAGTTTTTTTGGCCCTATACAAGTATCTAAGATTTGTTCAGGATACAACTTTTAGAAGTTGAAACGGACATCGAGAAGTTGGCGTCTTTAGAAGACTTGATGGGGCATCCCATGGGCCTAGGGACTATGCAAATGACCTCTTTTGTAGATCAATTATTTGGCTAATCTTGAAGAATTGGGAGCCCAACCCAACACCATGCAACAACAAGAGTAGCACCCAATAGGAGCGCGTATCTTCTTCTTCTAAGATGTTGAGTCATATACCCACCCTATAAACCTTGCTCACTCAATCATAGACACGGATGAGAAATTATTAGTTGGACTAAGTCCACCAGCTTAGCGATGGTCCAGTCCAACCATGAAGCAACACGGACAAAGAAGAAATTGGAGGGAAAAAGGAGCCGGTCTGTGTTGCTTTCTAGTTGGATTGGTCTACTAGCTCAAAAGGAAAAAAAGAGTAGGGGTTCATGTTGCTTTCTAGTTGGACTAGCCCATCGCTGAGCCAATGGATCTGATTCATCTAATAATTTCTTGACACGTAGTGGCTTGGCCTGCTTGAGGTGCTGTCGGAGCCTCCTTCCTCTGATATTTGTGGCTCCCTTGGAGACTCTTAATAGGAGTGGAGGTTGAAAGCCAAACTCGACTGGCAGAAAGAGAGGAACTGGTTGAGTAATTTGGAGGTGAATTTTGGGGAAGATCAAATAGCTTAGAGCTCTACGGACGAGGTGGCGAAGCAGTAGCGTCCTAAAGGGAAGAAGGGATGTGATAGCTGTGGTGATTTTGCTTGTGTGATTTGAAGAATGGAAACAATCATATTGTTAATGAATGATTTCAAGAGAGAGACAAGCTCCTGGCCCGTTTAAGATTTTTGCCAAGAAGTTGGATGGAATATAGGAATTGGAGAGAAGAAGCTCTGAGAGGTATATTTCTTTATTAAACAGTGTCGTAATGCTCTGATCCTGAGCCTGCTGCTGTGGGCTCCTTTATTAATGTAGTCTACTTCATTTTCTTAATAAATGAGGTTGGATAACATCCAATATTTTCTCAAAAATTAATGCCTTGTGAGTTTTCTATATTCTTTATCTCATAAAATATAGCGCTCAGATATTATTTGATTACCTCACCTTCGCATGTGATGTGAAACAATGAAGAGTAACCCCCGCTCTGCAAACATATTTTTTAAAAAACTTATATCTACCGTAACAAAACATTCTTTGCCATGCTTATCAATGATGCTACTTCTATTTTATAAAAAATAGAATGAAGAGCTAAATATTAAATTTATTAATTATTTCTTCTTTTAGAAATATTTTTCCAGCAATGTAACCCAACACATACACATACATATATACATATATATTATATATACATATATGTGTGTTCAGAAAGTATTTTTATATTTTAAGAGCCATAAAAGTATCTTTTAAACAATACAAAATACGTTTGAAAAGAGTTCAAAATTAAGTTATGAAAGGACGAGCAAATAAAACGCATAATTTGTAGCAAACTTGTCTCGAACATGAGTATAAAGTTAAAGAAATGATCCAGTTAGACCTAATAATTTCAAAGAAATATTGATATGGATCAGTATAAAAGATGCGAAGGACTTGCAACATTCTCAAAAAAAGAATTACATAGTGATCCATACATCAATACAAAAGTTAAAGAAACAACAATATTTGTTTTTTTACCAAGAAAAAAACATTATTTTTGGAATTAATTTAAACATAAACCCATGCAAAGGAACAAGACGAGCAGCCAATCAGAGCAGCTGCTTAGAGACCACAATACCGGTGCATGCGACTGCAGTATTCCCTCCTTTTCTCCCCCTCCTTCTCTTCTCACGTGTGGAAGTGAATCCCATCAATCAGGTCAGGCGGCCACTGACGTCCAACCAAACGTGCAGCGGTCACACCACCAAGGTAAAAGTACTACTGAACTCAAGCCGAGGTAAGGCAGGGTAAGGTAAGGGTAAGGTAAGGTGCATGGGCCCCATCCTCGTAAGCTGGGTCCCACCTGCCCGACAAGGGGCATCTCTGTTCGTGGGATTCCTTGAACTCACTCGACGCTGTAGAGAGAGAAGGATGGATGGATGGATGGATGGATGGAGATAAAGAGAGAGAGAAGAGAGGAAGAGCAGAAGAAAGAGAGTGCACGAAAAGCATGGAAGAGCCTGCGATGGCGGACGTGCGGGTGTCAGCGCACCGCCCGCGTCGCCCACTCGGTTATCGAAGCGTGGGGGTGGGGGGGCGGGTGACGTGAATGCACTCGATCTGATCCCCGTCAAGCGGTCCATCAATAATACCGGCAGGACGGAGAGGTCGCAGCTTGGCCTTGCTGCTGCTGCTGCTGCTGCTGCTGCTCCTCCTCCTCCTGCCCTTCTCTTCTCCTATATGTCCTGCTTGACTACTCGATTCCCTTGCATCAATCATGTTGTTGCCCATCTCAGCCTTCCATGTACCCATCAAAGGGTGTCTTCCATCTCACTCCATGGGGATTGCTCAAGCTGACCTTGGCTCTCTCTCTCTCTCTCTCTCTCTCTTGATTGTTACCTATCCTTCTTGAGTCCAACTTTTTGGATGGTGGGCTTTGTTCATGTGTTGATAGGGTATGGAAATCTCACTTGTTAAGCATTGAGTAAGCTTTGAGTGTGGGTGAGTTCCCCATAAGCAAGGTGAAAGTAGGGTTCGATCTAGTCTAGGTCTGATCAAGCTTGTCTTGAAATCAATTTTGTCAGGCTCGATCGACAGACTGATTCATGGATGTTATATTATATTGTTTGGGCCGGATCATTGGATCGGGCTTATTCAAAATTTATATTTGCTCCGCCTCTACTCAGCTTGTTGATGTCCCAATTTCAAACATGGCTAAGCATGAACATATTTAAAGCAGCTTGATAGCCTAAAACTATTCAATCGTCAATTAAAGCATGGATAAATTCAAGTTTAGCTTGATTTTAAAATTTTAGATACTTCAATAATGAAATTCTTATTCATAAATTCAAGAGAAAAATATTGTATAGCATCAAATTTATTATCGATCCATTAAATAAAATATTCTAGTTCATTGATCAAAGATTTTGTACATTAACATATATATATATACACCCAATTCAGGCCTTGTTGAGGCCTAGCTTGGCTCAATTAACTTTGAGTTTGTTTGATTGAGTGTATATTTGAGCTTGAGTTCAACTCAAGCTACTCTTGACAGCCTTAGGCGACAACAGAATCTCAAAGGAGAAACAAAAATTAAGTCAGTATAGTTCTTAGAGAACAGAAGGAGGTTGCTTACCTATCTTCTTTTGTGTATATTGGGTGGAGGAGTTTACTTACCACCAAAGGATATGGGCATGTGGGTCGGCCTGAAGTGACTGATTTAAGTATGGCCTGAATATCGAGCGTAAATATTTTGCACATAACGACATCCTGCTTGTCAAATCGATGGTATTGTGATGATTACTAGGTCTCCCAGTAAAGATGCGACCAACTATAGAGAGCTTCCGATAGGTAAGCTTGGTAGTATGGCACTGGGCCCATTCGGTGGATTGCTCCTGATTCACCATATATTAGGGCTGTGGCACGCTTTAATTAGCTAGCTGGTCTTTTTGGTGAGCTGTAGCCAAATTGGAAGCATATCATTACCCATTATGGTTTGTTTTCTCTTCTCTATTTTATTTAAGACATAAATAAATACAAGTGTAATAACCAAATATCCAGCATGACTAAATGCACCCACCTTGGCTAGGCACCTTATTTAAGAGACACAAAGAAATTTGAACAACCAAAATAGGAGTGCAGTCAATATCTAAGATAGTGTTAGAAAAATAAACATGAAAAGTTTAGGAGGCCAAACCCTATTATTATATAAAATGGTCTCTTCACAACAAGATAGCTTCCCGATGTAGCATAAGGACGTGCTTTATATCACCAGCTCTTGCAAGTTGCAAATCACACCAAACTCATGAGTTGCATCCCAGCAATGCAAGAAAAAGTTTGGTACCAGGATTGGGCCCCAAGGTACGATCATTAAGTATTATAACTTTCAACAATCCCATCATGCTTTTTATCATGTGCGTGGCACAGAAGTATCACTCACAAAGAAGCATATTTTTTTTTGCTTCACTCTTTCAAAGCTTATCATTATAAAATTTAAATTTATGAAAAACCTTCAAAAACTAGGCAACCACATAGATCAGCAAAATTTACCTGCTGTAAAGGTCTGTTGCTGAATGGAGACAAATGAAAGTTCCAGTAATATGCTACTTCACAGCTAGGTCCATGCAAAATTGATCAAGTATGTGCTGATCACGGATCTCAACGTCATTCATGCATTGAAATCAACCGCCCCAAAATGAACCTGAACTTAAAAAGGTACAAAATATCACAATATCATACTCCACGTAGCACCACCAATAATGGGCGAGGGGCACTGCATTGCATTGCATTGCACTGCATTGGTGCTGATGACCCTCTGGTTTCGTAAATGGCCATCTGAACGTCTTGTTCTGTGGGTGATGTCAGTTGCTCGAATCCAGGCGGGCACTGTAGAGCTAAGTGACAAGGCCAGTTAAAGGCGAGCGTCGTATGTCCTCGGACGTGGTGAGAGTCTTCGGCGATGGAGCGTGGCACGTAGTGCCACCACCTAATTGGCCTCGGTCACGGCGACACGCCTTGGCCTGCTGCCGATGCTGGCGGCGGCTCAGCTGCATGCACATGACGTCCCCAAGCTGGCCCAGGGACAAATCCTCAGCATCCGCACCGTTGTCAACCCGGAGTTTGAAGACGCTTTGTTCCGCACGCATGTGAGGTTGATTCCCTTCGGCCATGGAGATCCAGTCTGTGGTCCAGCAAAACTATGGTAGATCCCTTAAAACTTCGAGCCTTGGGATTTCTAAGGGATTGGCTTGCACCCCATGAAGGGGGTTAGGGGGGTAACTTTGGAAGAAGTGCTTGTTAGAACTGAAGAGGGTTGGATCTAATAAGTTCGGTCTTATCTGCATCTTATTGGATTGGGTGATATAAAAAGTAATCTAATAAAATCGATAGGCCTCACTAAGCTCTCTCTCTCTCTCTCTCTCTCTCTCTCTCTCTCTCTCTCTCTCTCTCTATGTGCATGACAAGATGTGTTAGCGTGTGTTTATTTTACGCCGGCTATTCATTGAATAGATTTTGGATATTTATATAATACCACGTAACTCAAGTATTATTTTTTAGCTAGTTATTATAGGAGAGGTTTTGAGTCATTACAAATGATGTCTGAGTAGGTCTGACTCATAACGTATGTCGTTTGGGAGCATGGGTCTATTTGCATTTACATGAACTGATAGTGATGTTTATGGTTGGATTTATGATACATGTCATTGAAATATTTGAATGAATTTAGATCCTTAGCTTGGTGAGGATGCCAAGACTTAAATTAGGAGAGTATGTAAGAATCTGTAAGGACCTATATTTTGTCTCATGTCAGCTATGCACCGAGTAGATCTTGTATACTTATACAAAACCAAAAAATTCAAATAATACCTTTCAGCTAGTCTTTTTTTCAAAAAATTCTAGATCATCTTTTTTTTTCTCCTCTCTTCCTCTCTCCCTCCCTACTCACAGCATATGTGAGCTCAACATTTTTATTTGCTATCATCAATTGAAGAAAGAAACTTACTTCCAAATTATGCTTGCAAATGGTTTTCATATTTTCCCCTCTTTTGGGGTTAGAGCTGGTCCTTAATTTAGTTGACTATCATTTTACTTTTATCCTTTACACATTGGACATTTTTATATTAAGTCCTGCACATAGTCAGACCAATGTTCTGGACACGTACATATTACACTTGTCTTGGACATATTCAAACTTGTGTACGTAGTCTTGTTTTGACGTGGATAGGACCAAGACTAAACATTAAATAGCCATTGAAATCAAGGGGTGGGAATAAACTTTCTGTCATCAAGGATTAATTGTAAAATCAGATGTTAATTACCTCTTCTTTAAATTGCGTACTTGGGGATGACCCTGCAAGGCCTGAACGCGGAACCTCTGCTTGTTAGGTAGAATAGTGCGACTACTGGACAGTGCCCAATTTATGACAAATATTTTTCATTTTCAGAGAAGTAACAAGGTCTTTTCTTTTCTGGCTTGGAACACTCAAACGTAAGTTTTATGCAATACAGGATATAGCAGACTATATTCAAAAGTTGGTGTTTACAATTGGTCTAATAAACATGGTGTCCTTGATCATAGATATCACTAATTCATTTGTAGAGAATTTGAAATAAATGAGACGATCATAATGGCAAGGAGGACTTACTACTATGCTATATGAATTGCTCAGTAGCAGCAGGGACACTATTAGTTAGTCTGATGAAGCTATTTGCCTAGAACTATAGTGCCTAAAGAATCTGAGACAAGAAAATATATAGCTTTCCACCATTTGAAAGTAATTAATCTCCAAGGAGGTATCATCCACACTCCTTATTTTTACTGTAAATAGTGATAGCATTAATATTACCAGTTTTCATGAATGTTTCATAAACATTCATTGAACCAACTTCTTTCTTAATTACTTATGATTTCTGTCTTTTCTTTTTACAAGATTATCATCAGAGAAGTGTTAAAAATTTGAACATATGATGAAGAGAAACTACTTCAGTAACATAAATAATAGACCTTTCCCCTTGTGTATCCAAAAGAGCTTTCCAAACAAAATAATATACTCTCATCGAATTCAATCAACTTTGGATATGCTTTCAGAAATACAAAAGTTTAAGCATGTGATCCTATGAAACTTTATGTCAATGATTATCTCTTTAGTTTTCGTCTATGTAAGTTGCATTCTGGCTTCAAATGGGCTTATTTAAAACTGAACCTCTTTGAAGCAATGTTTCCAGCCCCCAAACTTCTGGCCATGGATAGGACTATTGACTAGAAGGAGACAACCACAAATAAGCTTAAAACCCCCGCTATTCATTCAGATAATTGTAATAAATCTTCGCATGATATGCCAAGATTCTAATCCACTACTCTAAACTCTAATGTCACAGACCACTAGCTCTAAAGTCTTCAGAATATATTTGTACCGTACCAAGCTACCCTCATGTTCGTTGATTCTTGGACAATGGACATGCCCTATGGAATCCAAAGCTTGGATTGTTTTCCCAAATGCTCCTAGATGGTCCAAGCCTTGACTTTCTACAAGTGCATATGAAGCTAGATTACAATCCATTTCAGGCATTGATGCCCACTAATTAAGTGGTACTGTTGGAATCAAATGCTAGCCATCTAGGTCTAATCAACTGTGGCGAATAGATGGAATCCGAGAATGGTTATCTATATTCAATAGTCCCTGAAAAACAAAGAAGGTCCCAGGGCGAAGTCAACAATTAATTCTTGATGTAATAATGTTTTGGGTGAAATATTTCTTCAGATAACTTATATCATCTGTGCAAGGTCTAAAATGATCATGACATAACAACTGCTTTGGAGGACCTATTTTACATTATATATACTTCTGCTAGACTCATAAGCTGCATGTTATGTATACTGAGCTTTATAAACAGACCGGCTTTTATACTTCTTACTTTACTCTCTTTCCAAGAAGGTGTCACGTCCCGAACCAAGCGTGTAACAGATGTCGCATGCCCACAAGATGAACTTTACATACGTGCAAGGCTAGCTTAACAACAATCTAATCTTTTCACAATATTAATACCAAATAACTTCAATTCTCGAGAATTGATATAATAAAATTTCACAATCCCTTTCATTAACATATAACCTAGGATAACAAAAGGTATAAAGCTCTAAGATATTATTAACAGAATTTAGATAAAAGTCTCCAGATCTAAGATAAACTAATAAAAAGGCCAAATGACAGAGATAACTAAATACCTAAGATTTACAAAATGTTAATAAGCTACCGAGTGCACTTCCTCGCACCCAGCAGACAATCACAGTTCGGAATATGAAAATAAAAAAAAAAAAAAAAAAAAAAAGTAATGAGCTTGAGAGCCTAGTAAATGATAAAATACTTCATAATGGGTCAGATAAAAATCAAATAACATATCATTGACTAGGCAAAATCAAATATCAAAGAATAATATTCTCTTTTTTTTTTTTTCAAAAGCACACTTTTTACAAAATGTTACTAACTCCAACATTTAGCTAGAGCCATATAGCTAGCCTAGTGGCATGGATATTATGGATAACAGATAATAGATAATGGATCCTTAAATAATAAATACTATTCTAATCACCGGTGTTGTAGTATCGAAACTAATTTATCAGATTATAAGTCAACAAGACTAACATTTATTCTCTATTGGTGGGGTCAGGTAAGATAATAGCCATATAATTGCAAAAATATTTTTACAAGTCCTCTAGTCAGATTTTAAAATCATTTTCAACTATTACGTGTTCAAAATAACTCATTTTTAGAAATATAAAATACTTATTTAATTCTTATATCATTTTCAAAGATAAAATAAAACATGCTAGATCATTTAATTAAACAAATACAAAAATAATAAAAAGTACTTTAATAAGCAATATAGACTATAATTTTTCAAAATTTATGAGAATCATACCATGAAGAGTTGAGTCATTTATGTCGCAGATCTCAAAAATCCAAATAATCCGGCCAGTTCACATAGATGTTTTGAGACCTAGTAATCGAAAACTACACATATGAATCTACTCAGCGGCACAAACTAATAATTCAAAATAATTTTAAAAAATTCTAGAATTCTCAAAAAACTTAATTTTCAAACTACTATCGTTATAAGAGGGGAAGAGATCACTAACCTTATCTTGTTTCTTGTCTCAGGGTGTGAGTGGGAGGTGGTATAGTGAGAGTCCGTTTGGGGCCAGCACAATGGGAGAAAAGATAGAAATCATGAGAAAGGAGAGAGAATAAAAGAAGAAGAACAAGAAGACGAAGAAGAAGAAAGGAAGAGAGAAAGCGCATGAGCGGGAAAGGGTGGATATGAGCAAGAGAGAGGGAGCAAAAATCAAGTCAACACCAGAACTAATTTGAGCTAGTTTTGTTGGGCTAGTATGGTTCAAGGATTAATATAAATTATTTTGCTTCCAATTCTCATAGTTTGAATTAGTTCAGTTTTAGGTCAAAGTGTTACAAAACCTAATCTAACGCGAATCAAACTGTTCTTCAGTTGTATTTCGTCATTAAATATAATATATATTTTTTAACGATTTTATATTTGGGTCACTAAAACTTTTAGCTACAGGGTCTTTGTGACTATCTAGAGACGAAATATTTTTGATCACTAAAAACTTTTAATGACAAAAGTAACAAATTTGTAATTAAATTTTTCATCATTAAAAATATAAATTTGTATAATGTTACTCTAACAAATATATCATATCAGATTGCTTTATATATCCTAGGCTCATGGCTTATGTTATATTGTATCTTATTAAATCTTTCTACAATAATATATTATGTCCAAAATTTGTGCTTTATTATTTATGTTCTATTATTTTATAATATTCTTGAATAGGTTATTAATTAAGTTATTGGCTCACGTTATCCATTATTTGTTCTTAGCGAATTTTATTGATACAATAAATAAATTTCATATTTTGAATATTTCAAAAACCCACCAGAGCCAATGTGACCCCTGTGCACCCCTCAAATTGGAATAGGAGTAATTCAAACTCATCAATGGCAAAGATCTTTTTGCCTTTTATGATAAATTTGACTTATGGATGTGTAGCTTAGACAATGGCCATCACAAATGGATGTCCAAAGACTGTTATAATCTCGAGGAAACATAATGGGTATTAAAAAGCAGTTGGTATATATTCTGCCATTATCTGGATGCTATTTAACTGTATTTGTTTAAATAATTTTTCTAGCCGGTTCACAAATAGCTATGTTAGTTATGATTGGAAATGGTTAAATTAGAGATGTCACTTAAAAAGTTACTCATGCAATAGACGATCAATATATAATGCCAACACTTACTGTTCTTCTCCATTATTTCCCTGGTATTCTCAGTTAATGAGCATCATACAGTTATCATTTTTTTATTTTTCCCAAACATCCATCTAGGGATTAGTTTTTTCTCTGTCTTTTTTTTAATAAGTTGTTTTTCTTTTTTTTAAAAACAATCAGAGGTGATAATTACATGCTTACATGGGAATAGCATCCTTATTGAGGCTTTCCATTAGTTAGTTTGGGATCCGAGATCCTCCAACACAAGTTGATGTTTATGGTTTCTGTGGTCATGTTGTACAGCTACACATCTCACATAATGAATTGCTACGTACGTAATTGGATAAGCTCTACATAATGTCTTCTCAGAGATTGTTCCTACATTGCCAAGTGGTGTAAAGGCTAATACCTATCAAAAAATAAAAAGGAAAGTAGTGTATCAGATTCCTGCCAAGTAACTTTACACTATCAATCTTCTGTCAGAATAAGAGAGTTCTATAAAATATTGTATTACTTTAAACGACGTGACAACTTCTTCGACCAGTCACTTGGGGTAAAAAAAATCAGTTCAAGATAACCAAATATAAAATATCAGAGGCAAAAAAGTACAAGCCGGTCAACTCACATTATTTGCGAATGAATGGCCAATCAGCTTAAAACCCATGCATAGATCACATAATTTCTAATGAATTTCTTTTAGAAATAATATCTAATCTTCATCCTCAGCAAGAATAATTTACCATACCATCTTTACACATATTTTTATATATATTTCTATGCATTCTATAAATATATATGCACATAAACACATATAAATGTATAAATAATAGATTGCATATATAACTGGCTAGGAAAGCTAGATTTGATATCTATACAGTTATGTTCATGAAGAGGGCAATTTACCTCTTGATTATTTAGAGGTATTTTTGTGAGAATTTATATTAGTATAATATTTTTTATCTTCTAATTGCTTTTTACTAAATTTATCAAATTGATAATACCCAGTTTATCAATTAATCTAATTTGTTGGATTTTTTTTTTTTTACTGCATTTATATAGCTCTTACACAGCTTTTTTTAGTCAACATCACCATACATTCCTTTTTGCAATATCAGCCTTGAGCCACTCCTTCGCTCCCTGCCAATAACCTAATGTTCTGTGTGCACTACATAGCCCCAGTCCTAGCCTCCTAGGATAGTACCTTACCCCTCCCTTTCTCATCCTTCCATAATTACCCCTCCCCTCGTCCGCATGTTACCATTCCAATTCACACTCTTTCCCTTCTATCCTGCACCATTCGCTGTGTCCTCCAAGGGCAATCCAGTCAAAGAAAAAGAATCCACAGGGCATTCAGCTTAGATTTTCTTTGTATCCAAGGAAGATCTCCCCCCCGTGTCCCAGCGTACTTCCCCCATTGAATTCCCCGGCCGAAGTAAAGGTCTCCGTATGTGGCGATTTAAAAAGCCCAAATACTCGGCAGTTCCACGCCCCGCCCCGCACGGGCGCCTCGGCACGTGTGATGCCGGGAGCACTAAATGGGAGCAGCGGCAGTGGATCAGCGGCCGTCCAATCGGTACTCCCGCCTGCTGATACACCAATCCATCCTTTGAGGTGTCGGACGGCGGTGATCGAGACGTCACGTCCGTTATGGACGCTCGTCAGACCCACTGGGAGTTTCTGATCCCGATGGACGGCCAGAAATCTGTCACGTGGCAGCGCGCCACGTAGTGGGCCCCCCGCAATTCATGAGTCGGTTCGAGATTCGAGCCTTAGGACAACGCCGGACCTCGCTGGATCATTTCAATAAAGCGAGCCACATGTGTAGCCGCTGGGTCCAAATGACCTAAATGCCCTCGTACATTGTAATTAATCATGACAATGCCACTGCTCTACGATTCAACGACGTGGGGCGCACGCTGGGGCTTGCGACGTCGAACCCGGCCGCAGTCAGCGGTTTTCAGGTAGGGGTAGGAACGTAATAAAGAGAAAGATAGGGGTAGTTTTGGATCGCTTGCGATCTACCAACACTGACCCTGGACCGAGGAAGAAGAAAGGAGAGAGCTTTCTCCTACTTGCCCAAGAGGAGAACTGAGAAGAGATTTGCGAGAGTAGAGACAGAAGAGATAAGAGTTCAAGAGGCGATGGAAAGATATATAAAGTGGGAGAGGTGGTGTTGATGAGGTGAGGGTTAGAGAGTTGGGGGAGAGGGAAGACAGAGAGGGGAGGCTGAGAGAGAGATAGGGGCCGGGCCCATCCACCGCCCATATGCACGCTGTCTTTTGCCATCCAAACCAAAACCAATAACCCAAAAGACCTTCACCCATCGCCTCCTTCCTTCTTTTGACCTACCCTTACCCTAACCCAGCTCTAAAACTCCCCATCCCCCCTAAACTCCTCCAACAATTCCAGCCACCAAAGAACAACTACACCACCAACAAGGGGGGAGCAAAGGAAATGGAAAGGTGGCGGCGAGATTCGGTTGGGAATTCTGTAGCTCTGTCAAGCAGCGGTCGAGCATGTAGTAGTGCTTGATTGGGAAAAGGCAAAGAAAAAGAGAAGGGAAGACAGCCGTCATCCGCTTTAGCCTTTCCCTTCTCTCTTAATCAATCGAATTCCCCGACCACTGATTACTTATCTGCTCCACCTTCCTCTTCTTGGCCTCTTTCTTTAGTTCTCTTTGCTTCTGTTGCACTGTTCCATTTCGTAGGTGTCTAGCCCACTTGTGTTTTGTAAGAAAATTGAGGAAGAGGGAGAAAAAAGTAAAGGGAAGAAGAACAAATTTAAGGAAGAATGGATCCGGTAGCAGCTTCTGCACACGGCCACCACCTACCTCCCCCTTTCCACACCCGAGATTTCCACCATCTCCACCACCAGCAGCACCTCGCGCATCTCCAGCCGCCGCCGCTGCAGCAGCAGCCCAAGGCAGAAGAGGAGCACACTGGCATCAACCGAGGCAAGAAACGGGAGCTCGAAGATAACAACAATGATAACAACAATAATGGAGCTAACAGCGGAGATGGGAAGGATCTGGTGCCTGCACCGCAGACAGGCAGTGGTGGAGAAGGGGAGATCACACGACGGCCCCGCGGCCGGCCTGCCGGGTCGAAGAACAGGCCGAAGCCGCCGATCATCATCACGAGGGACAGTGCCAACGCTTTGCGGTCGCATGTGATGGAGATCGCCGGTGGGTGCGATATTGCCGAGAGCGTCTCCACCTTCGCTCGCCGCCGCCAGCGCGGCGTCTGTATCCTGGGCGGCAGCGGCACCGTCACCAATGTCACCCTCCGCCAGCCGGCCTCCCCCGGATCCGTCGTGGCGCTCCACGGCCGGTTCGAGATCCTCTCGCTCTCCGGATCTTTTCTGCCCCCGCCCGCCCCCCCTGCCGCGACCGGCCTCACCATCTACTTGGCCGGCGGGCAGGGGCAGGTTGTGGGCGGGAGCGTGCTCGGGGCCCTGATCGCGTCGGGCCCCGTGGTTATAATGGCGGCGTCGTTCGGGAACGCCGTCTACGAGAGGCTCCCCCTCGACGAGGAGGAGCCTCTACCGGTCCCGGGGTCTCTCGGGTCCCCCGGACTGGTTGGCCAATCACCACCACAGCAGCAGCAGCAGCAGCAGCAGCAGCAGCAGCCACAGCAGCAGCAGCTGCTGCCTGACCCCAACACGCATCTTTTCCATGGCCTGCCGCCGAATCTACTCAATAACGTCCAGTTGCCGACCGATGCATACGGTTGGGCCGCCGGAGGAGGCCGTCCGCTGTATTGATTCTACTAAGCTACTCTTGTTTGTTACTCTACAAAGATGAGCTGTGAATGGAAGCCTTGCAAGAGATCAAGATGAGGCCAGTTCGGGGTGAAGAGAATTAAGGCTTTCTTCTCTCTTCTTCTTTCTCGTTTTTATTATATTTAGATGCTTTCTTTTCTTCGCTTTTTCTCTCTTTAGTTGCTGATAGCATGACTCATCTTTGTTCTGCTTTAAGATGCTTGTACAAATCTATGAATTATTGGTGGTTTCACTTTGATGAAGAAATTTAAAGGAGTGGCCGCAACACAACGAGCTAGCTGTAGAGGAAGAAGATAATGGAAGAATGATGAGTTTTTTTTTTTTCTTCTTCTTCTCTTCATTTGTCTCGCTTCATCTTCCGATCTGGTACACTTCGACAGCTAATTTACACTCTTGTTTTAGTACTTCAAGATCTTAATGAGTTGTAGCTCTCAATACCCCTTAGAAGACCCAAAAAAAGGCAAACTGAGGAAGAAAAAGGAGAAAATTAGAAAGTTATCCGAAAGGAAATGATTCAATGTACTTCTGCTCTAGGGATTTCTTTCTGTTTTAACTTTGTAGTCTTCAAAGCATATGTTACTTTTAGCTGCATCGGTTTAACTGCTGCTCCACAAACTCCGACCATAACAGCTCATTTCGTTCTCTTCTTTCCTCTAAGTCCATGCTTACCATCCCATCCACATAGCTGGTCTTAACAATTTTCTACCACCCAGCGCAACAAACATGAACCTACTCTAAACCCTTGTTCCCTTAGCAGCATTTTCTTTGGAGAAGAAAACTTCTGTTGTTTTGAGAACAAGAAGAATACTACCATTATTATCTCCAGCGTTTTTGTTAATACTGTTGGTACAGTGTCACTTTATTTATTGCCATGCTTTAATGGGTTTTTCTGTGACGGTTGTTTAGTGGAAAAGAAGGGGGAACGAAAGAAATACAAGGCTTGGTTTTGGATTGGTAAGAGGTTCGTAGTTGAAGATGGAGAGTGGTAAAGTCATGCAAAGAAAGTGAAGGGATTTTTTTGTGTGGGTGGACGTAAATGAGAGGGGCTGGGCTACACGTGCGCTGTTCTGAAGGAGCTCCTTCACGAGGCAAACAGCGCCATTATAAGGCTGGAAGAAGGACAAGGACATGGGCGGCAAAGTTCTCCAGTGTTCTCAGAGATAAAGGCCCAGCAGCAGTAGCAGAGAGAAAGAGAGAGAGAGAGAGAGAGAGAGAGAGACGTGTTTCGCTTTCTTTGCACAAGCTCTTCTCCTTTGCCTAAGGGACTCTCTTTTAGAATTATTCTTTTCTCTAAGTTCTTCCATCGCTTAGTCCCTTTGCTGGCTAGAAGATCTTGAAACAAAGGAGTTGGTGATGTTTTAGTGATACACATCACTTTGGAGCATCTTCTTTCCCTTCCATGGGTTTAGGTGTTCTTCCTTACCCCTATATTTCTGCCACTAAATTCTGTAGACAATGAAGACTACCGTTTTCTTTCGAAAAATTCCAACCAGTGGTGCTCCATAAAGTAAGAGATAGAGGACAGGTAAAGTTGGCTAAGACAGGTGGAAAATCGAAAACTTCGGTTATCTTTGGAAGTTCCAAGTGGCTGCATATATGGCTTTATAATAATCACAAATATTACATTCTTATATGAAAATTTTCATCTTACATTAGTCCTCTAGCTCATCACAGACCTCATTAGATGCAGGCATTAATTTGATATATATATATATATATATATATATATATATAACACATAGAATTCTAAATGACAATTCTGTAAGTCTTCAGTTATTAGACATGGAAATTCTAAAAGATATGGAAACTAATTGATGAATAGAACTTTTATAATAAAACACATTCGTGAAAGCACGCATGCATGTTATATTTGCTCATTCTGATCGATGGCCGCAAAAAGTTAGCGTGTTAAATCATTGAAAAATTCTTTTGATTACATGGTGCTTTGCTAGTGTCATCGGTGCTCATCGAATTATTAGTCCAACCAAATTACCTTCTAGGGTTAAAAGAGAAAGAGGTTTCACATTAGGTGGCATTCATTTACTCAACAAGGGACGCTGTTGCGATAAAATTAAAAAAGTGATTGGTTGTTGGAAGTTTAGTAGTTTTTGTTTAATGCGTAGATTCACCCTTAGACATGCTGAACAAGAGAAGATGTTTTAGAGCAGGGAAAAGAGAAGATGATGTTCTCTCTTTTTTTTGTTGTTGTTGTTTTATTTTTTTTTAAAAAGAAAGGATGCCACTTAAGTCACTTTAGAAGTTGGATTACAATTTTAGAGTATATGTTATTCTTCATCAATTAAAAAAAGAAAGAAAAAGAAAAGAAAGAAGAGGTTGGCATGCATGTTTGGTGTTGCTTCTGCTATATGAGTAGAGAAGGAGGAACCAGAGCTAGGTTTTTTAAAACTATTCTAGAAGCATTTTTTTTTTCTTCTTGTAGAAATAACTTTTCAGGCACTATTACCAGACATTTATTTTTAGGAAATATTTTTGCTTCAAAATTGCAAAAAATACTTCTTTTAAGCAATAACAAACTTGCTAGAATGACTTCCTAATAATAAATTTGAACCTGTACGTTTATATATTGTTACATTCGGATACTCAACTGGATAAATTAGAATAATTGGTTGAGTAGAAGATCTGAGAATTATGATGGCAGTAGTTTGATTGATTTAAGGAAGATTTGGTGTTGTCTAAGGAAAATAAGATGACATGCTTTATTGTATCTATTCTAATAGTATTAAACCCCAATCCCAATAGTCATGCTTTGAGGCTCCCATTGTTCGTCTCAATGTATTTCACAACTATAACCACTCCTTTATGAGACCATTGCATCTTGTTAATTTTGATTGTGCTTTAGGAGAGAAACATAGAAGTAAGCAATTGAAAATTAAGAGTATAGGTGTCAAATAACATGAATAACGATTACTTCAATTAGATTGGAGGGTCCCAACTATTGATCCATATTAGTTCTCATGTGCATTATATATATAGGAGATCACAACCATCTAATATTACTTGTCAAGTGAAAGACCATCAACCTTAGCTGAACTGGTTGGCGTGCCCCTCGACATGCGAGAGGTCCAAGGCTTTAACCTTAGTGATGGCATTCAAAAACAATCAACTTAATTAGCTTCTAAAAGGGCACATAGATTCATGATATTGTTGCCCAGCACTATATATATATGGATGATATCGTGTATCAACTCTCAGACTGTTACAGTTCAACTTGCAATCATTGGTTGTATGTCGAAATTCTGCATTCGAACCCCAGATATGTACTCATAGTTACACATTGCATGTTGAATTACAAGTAACTAAGTACTAGATTTGAGCTACCTGTAGTAATTGGAATTTCAGCAAATTCAATTATGTACAACAAAACAAGCCCTCATGGTAAGACTAGCATCTTATAATAAAATTTTCATTGGGGGAAAAATTACAGATATTATGCACCATAAAGCATGACATGGAATCAGATGGACTAAAGCAAGGTGCAATCAAGTATTCTACCAAAAGAGGTGCAATCAAGTATCCATATGCACGAAATACACTACATTAACTAGAGGAAATTAAGGTGATAGGAGAGATTTCGAGGTTTCTTGGACCAAATTTGTATGGATGTGAAGATAATTTCATGAGAATCAACTTTGACTCCTTAGAAAATTGCGACAAAATTTAGATTCTATAGTAAGTACACTAGAGTAGGAATGAGCTTTAGTCTTGCAAAAGCCAAAGAGAGGGTCCATTATGGCATGTTTAGGAATAACAGTAGGTACCATCCTGAAGGATGATGTATGTATGTGTAAAGTATAATATTAAAGGTCTGCTAGATGAAATGTGAACTATTTGTAATATTGCAATCAAGCCAGAGTCGCTTTCTTTCCTCTCCCATTTACTTCAATGTAGAGACCGGTACCTTTGAATCTGAACTGGGTTAAGTATATTCTTTTTTCATTATACATTATGATTTTAATAATCATATCTGGGTAAATTATATTTGATGTAGTTGAACAGAATCACTGCTCAATGACAGTAATAATTTGTTGATCCATATTGTTATCTTCCATTTTGTATAGTAATTTCTGAAACAAAGTTGTTTTTTGAAGTATGATTTCTGAAAAATGTTGTCATCGATATCATCTATCGACTTCCTTGGACAATGTCAGGATATTCCTTATTGAACTCTATTTAGCTCCCTGTCCTCCTCCTTATTTTCAATGAGCATCAAAATCTTCATTTCTTTTCTTAAGTTGTTTAATTCTTTCTCAGAAAACCGATATAATAGGTAAAACTGAGAAGGTTGCCATACAATTCGAGGACATCACATTCAGCAAGCTAGAGGCATAGAAATACTACTTGTTCATAAATATGGTATCATCATGTATGAAATGCTCTGTATCAACTCCTTTAATGTTTAATCTTGATAATTATTTATTTTATCTACAAATTATGGACAAGCCAATATAGATGTTAGTTGGACTGCATATGTCATTAATCTTTTTTCACCTTTATAGGAGAAGTATAGTTAAAATGATGGATACATTCTCAAACAAAAGATGAAAACATATATAGCATTTGAAAATAATCCCAGCTATCTATCTAATAATAATCTATAAGCTGCAAATGCTTCAAAGCCACATTGTCATCTCTTCCAACTTCTGACAAGTGTTTAAACTTTCTGTTTTTGATCTAAGACTGGTGTTTAAAATGTCGAACACAATCTAGTTCATCCACTGACTTGAATCATGTCAAAATTCAAAAATAGCTGGATTAATATTTAAGTTGGCAATGTAAATTCAAGAAATATATAAGCTATAATAAAATATCTATTAGGAGAATTTTTAGGAACTTTTTTTCTGGCTTTTACATCCAACCATGAATGATGTCAAATCGGCAGGCCCAAAAGAAATAGTTTTCTGGTCCTTTCTCCTGCTGTTCATGCTCTGTTTTTTTGGCATGAAACTGTTCTTTTCCGTTCACAAAGTGAGGCAAAAGCCAATATCAGATGGGCCTGGATGCATGCCCATCCAGATTTCCAGACTGAACTCAAGTTACCGTACCTTGCGGGGACAACAACTTCACCCCCAACATTCGACCTATTCAGCCATTCTCTCTCTCTCTCTGTCTCTCTCTCGTAGACTTGCATGTGGTAAGCTTGATACAAAAGGAATAACATGCGGTATCTAAGCAGTCCATATAGAACTGGTGGGCCTTCAAAGTTCACTGTATTGCTTCAGGAAAGAAGGGTGGCAGGTCGTTCTCCCGGAAAGGTCACTCCATATACGTCACCTTTTGAGTCCCTAGTTTCTTTGCACCTTTTTGGTCTCTGATTCCTTTCTTGCTTCATTTTCTCTACTTCCTTGTAGCAAGCAAGAGATAAACCCATATGTGAACAGATGCTTATGATGAATGGAGTCCTCCTTATCCTTCCTCTCAGCAGTGGAAAGAGACTTAGGAACAGTTCCAACTCCAAAGCCATCAGCACAACCATATTCTGATCCATATTTTAATCATGATCCTCCACTCTTTGTAAAAGAAGCTAATCCATCAACCTTCTCCAATAAATAATTCCAAACACCAAGCGAAGCAAGGGGACCACTCAAAGGAAACAGCCACATCCATGTGACCGGCACCAACAACCGCCTCGAACCGACGCGTTGTCGTCGCCTTTCGCTTTCGTTCGAGTCCACTTTCTGCGCCGGTGGTGACCGGTGATGGGTGCTCCTCATCCACTCACAGAAGACCAGCTGAAGAGAGAGAGAGAGAGAGCTCCCATGCCGAGCTTAAATTAATCCTCGAAGCAGCGGGCATCCCGGGTACTAATTTATTCCATGGCTGCCGACCATGGGGGAGGAGCCCATGTGGGCGATGGCGATCGCTTTGGATTCATCCTGTGTCCTTCGATCTCTTGGCAGCCTGCATGAGCTCGGCCGGAAGAAAAAAAAAAAGCGCCACCATCGTTGGCTTCCATGGTGTCAACGGTCGACTTTCAGATTGCTTGTGGTGGGCAAAAATCTCTTACGTGAGAGTTGTGACAGTTCTCCATTAAAATAGCTGACCAACTCCATACCACTATTCTATGGAGCAACTTGCCTTCCTTTGATCCTCTTCACCTTGCCAAGGACTACTTTTGAACTGGTAGTGCACCATGTTCATCCGATAGTTGTTTAATTAGTTTCAAATGACTACTTTCCTTCATAGATAAGTGCTATGGAATTGTCCGCAGCTTGGTTTTAAAAAAAAAGGGAGAAAAAAGAAACTTTTGCTTTCCATACCTAGTACCTTGGATCTTCAATATTACTGTTTCACTTAAGGATAGTACCTCTTGATAATAACCCATATGAGATAAAGAAATCTTCAGAATGACTAGTTAGGTAATATTTCATAGAGGCTAGCTACCATATATGTAATGTAAGAACACTATCGCTAGCTTGAGAGAACATTATTTATTGCTAGAGTCTTACCTTGATTCAAACCACCAAGCAACTAGTTCGCTGTTGTTAAGCAGACATGGGCAACAACTACTGAAATTTTGAGGGGTTTGCCATACGATTAAAGGACAAAATTTCCCACGAATACATTTCCAAGACTTCAACCACGGTACCCAATTATCGAGGTTCTTTGCCCCCCTCTGAGATCACATCTAATTAGGTCATCTCACAAGGACTACTTGTGATCATGAGCTTGCTGCCCTTCACAATAAAAACCAGTAGAAAGTTCGAGTACTGTAAATAAAGTTCACTGTCATTCACTATTTTCTTTAGTTACTAATATTTAAGTAGGTCTTATGTCTATCGAGTACTGTAAAAGGAGATAGAGGAAAGAAAAGAAGCTGTAATTGTATTTCCAGAGTGGTTTTATATACCTTGAAAGGCATTTAGCTAGATTACAGTCCATAATATAGTAATTATATGCTCCTATGACAGAATGGCGTCAAAAACGAGCCCATCATCCAATTGCCAAACTCAAAGTTAGGTCTCTAGGTCTGTTGGATGGTTACGACTCCTCTTTCCAACTGCTCAGCCTCACTCACCCTTGAAATAACTTTATGTTTTTGCTGTAAATTTGTTTTAGAAATTGAAATTAAATAGTCAGGATTCTGATGCCACACAAAATTTGCATCGGATCGTGTTTTTTTTAATTTTTTAAAAAGAACTAGACAAGCACTACAAGAAAATTAAGCAATGCCGATGTTTTTTATTATATATACTGATGCTTATAAGCGTCGGTATTTTTATTTCCGACGCTTTCTAAAGCGCCGCAAAAGCGTCGACAATGTGAATGTCAAAAAACAACTTGCCGATACTTTTTGAAAGCGTCACTACTAGCCGACGTTTAAAAGCGTCGGCAAGTAGCAACGTTAATAAGCGTCGCTAATATATATACTATAATGATGGGTAAGAATTATTTTTTTAAAAAAATATTTAAAAAAAATTAAAATTCTATATACATGTAGACACCAAACACATGCACAACAAAAGTCATATAATAACACAACAAAAAAAATTTTAGTAGTATCAGCAAATTTTGGCATGTAAACCAAATTACCGACACTTTTATCTAGCTATAATGATGACATGCACTAGCAAATTTTGGCGTGTATCCCCAAAGTCGGAAATTTCCGTTTTCATTGTAATGAAGGTTATGTTGTCATCTAGACTTGTAGAAGATTGTATGCAAATGATGCTAGTGCTGATATTTCTAAGTCGACATTGCCTAAAAACCTGAACACTCGTGAATCAATGGGGATTGTTGTTTAATAGTAGCACCTTGGGGATTTCCTGGAATCTTTATTGATCATGTATTTTTAAGTCTTCTTATCCATCTAGCACTCTAACAAATTTTGATCTTTATAGAGAACTAAAAAGGATTGGATGAATGAGTAGTCTTATAATTCCATCTCTGTCATATATATTATCTATCAGCATAGATAACATCATAACTTTCTTGCCTCAAACACACTGCTACTAGATTCTGGAGTTTTTAGTCATAAGCTTTACTCATTGAGCTTTAGTAGGTAAGTGCCCATATCAGCCTCTCTTGATACCGTACTTCAATTTTTAAGTCCATATCTAGCCTACGGGAGCCCAGCAATCAAAACATAGGCCCACGACCTGAGTGGCTGAGCCCGACTGATTTTTTTTTTTTTTTGGTAATCCATATTTTCAATATGCAGCCCCTTGGACTTCATATATCTATTCCATAAATTGGCTAATTATTTTCTATAATGAAAGTGAAAAGATAACATTAAGAGTGAAAACATACCAGACTATAGCTCAATAACACACATGGAAATAATTGCATGCATCTAATACTTGTAAATTATTTCACATAAGTACGTATATATGTATATTGATTTTGTATAAAAGATTGAGTTGATTAATAAGTTTGCAAGAAAAGGTTTTTTCTGTTAAAACAATATATAAGGAGTCCCTAGAATTTTTTTTCCTTGGATCTAAATAAGATGTGGGCATTAGTCTAAACAAATATAATAGCATATATTCAAATATGTGTATTGGACATTTAGTTAATATGTATTATCTTATACGTAGAGCCAAGGACAAAATTGCCGGGGGACCCTAAATATATATCATTTTTTTGGGGAAAAAAAAGACTTTTTTCGCAAAATTGATAAATAAGTGGATTTTTTAATTAAAAAAATGAACATAAAAATGTATTTGTCTTTTATGACATTAGTTTTCCAGCATAGCCTAGTAGCCTGCCCCTTTAAATTGGAAAGATAGGTTATCCTTATTAGGCGAGTAACCCATTGACATTAGGGGTTTATTTGGTTAGGGTATGTCAGATTATAGAATAATTTGATGATTTTTAAAAATCATTTATATATGAAAATGATCAACTTGGAAGCATATGGGATTCTTGAGAACCCCTTAAAACACTACCATGATATTTATTACATCATCACCTCAAAATTATCGATCCATTTGATTTACATATAACTTCTTGATTTATGTGTACAGTGCCTCCACATGATTATATTATGCAATCAAACTTGCTAGCTACAAATAACCCTTCATCTCAATCCATATTCATAGATTGGAAGAGAGAGATTTCTTAGTCTATACAAATTATAGTCGTAGAAAATGTTTTAAACAAATGGAGAGTGAATGATGATTTCTATTCTCAGCATAAAGACGTTCTTATGATCCTTCAAAAGAATTTATAGTTTATTTCTATTGAATCTATCTAATCCTAAATAACCTAGAATTTCCATATCCATAGTACTTGTGTAGGAGATTTGGTGGAGAAACTCCAAGAAACAATATCCTTATTTTATTTTTTCTTCCCTTAATATGTTCTTTTTAAATCTATAATACAACAAGCCAATCTTTTTTCAACTCAAAATTAATGCACATTGTGAAAGGACATGAAGACCCATTATCATTTTTGTGCTCAACATCTTCTGCATACCTATTCTTACTCTAAAAACACAAATGCAAGATGGTTTTTCCTCACCCGTCCTCCTAATAATATATACTATTAAAATATATATTAGTATTCTCGTGCATCTTTGTCAGCAACTCTATTGCAAATAATATAAAATTGATTATTGCAACATATGAATTTTGCGAGAATTCTATTACAACCTTGCAAAAATGTTGCAAGCTACTCCGGATTCGAAGCATTGGCAATACTTTACGGTTGTCCTATCTCTAATTAGTCTTCCAAAGTGAAATTGGCAGTACATGCATGGGACTTAGGTGTCAAGTGTATTCTTTAACACATTAAAGATTTATTTAATTTTTTCAATATTCCTTCTGGCCATCAAATCAAAAATTTTTAAATTTTAAATAGAATTTTTGATAAGGCCTCTTCCTTTCAACAACCGAAGCTCATTTGTTTTTATATCAGTCCACTCAGAAAATCTAAAATTTCATGAAGAAAAAAATACACCTCCAAGCAACCACATCATCCTTTTTTGATCTTTGGGTTTTTAAATATATTTTGTATTCATATCTTGCAAAGGAGTAGATCTAAACCCAAGCTTCATAGTATAGTTTAAGGTTCGCGCTTTTTTATAATTCTATACATGTAAAATATTTTTTCCATTCTCTTTCCTATATTTTTGTTGAATTAGAAGAATATATTTTTAATATTTATTTTATATGTTACATATTAATCATCTCAGAAAATGTCATAAACATTATATCAAATGATTTAAGAGTCTGATTACTTTTAATTTCTCACTTGGTTGGGATCCATGAAAAGGTAAGCAAGAAATTATTTTCTTATATGAATGAAAACATTTTTGGGTTCATGTCATTCCATCTAATGGTGATATTTCTCACGTTGTATGCTATTGGTCACTGATTACTGTTAACTTTGGCTTTCTATTTCTTTCCTTAAAAAATATTTGTTTAAATAAAATGGTTTTAATTGTAGAAAGATATATAAAAGAACTTATCTCTAGAAAGAATGACTATGATAAATCTATTAAATGAGTATGGTATTTCAAGAATCATGCTATACATATATATATAAGACACACACATAATAGATTAGCATGTCTAGATTGGTTACGTTTTAGTGGAAACAGTAATTAACAAGAAAAGGTATCGATAGGGATGCGTTGGATCGATTGGCCTACAGCTTCATTGCAATCAAATTTCTATGGTTACAATACAGTGGAATTCAAACTTCTGCTGGCTTGACGGATGCAGCTCCTTATGCTTTAGCTTCGGATTGGGAAGCAGCTCATTGCAGGGCTTTCTATCAGAGTTAATTCGTAGTCTTAAGTAGATAATCTTCCAAAAAGTATGATTATAGTTAATGTGTATTCTGTGTATGCATGCATATTATGTTGCATGCCTTTTGTAAGAGATTTTTACTATTTTTTTGTATTTTTTTCTTACAAATTCTTTATAAATAGCTAGCTTCTGTAAACTCAGAAAAGTCCCTCTTCATTATATATATATATATATATATATAGTGTTGCATGCTATGCAATTTTCCTCTCTTACTCTCCCACTCCGGCCGGTTGCATGCATTCAGAAATTACGAGGGAATAACGAAAAGCCAATCATTAGAATTCCTAAGCTTTGCATTCTGGGAGGGTGTGGAGGACTCGATGGGGCTCGCAGGAGAAGGGTATAAACTAGGACTCCGCACGTCAAAAAGGGGAGCTTGCTTCTTCTCTCTTTCATCTCTTTTAATTTTTCTCTTCTACATTAGCATGACTATTTTAGTTATTGCATTTAGCCTAAGTCTTCTTTTCTTTTCAGGGTTTGAGGGGGAGATTGTGTGTACCGCTGCATCCCATTCCTTGCAATCTTCTAGGTCAGCATCACAATAATTAGTTTTATTTTGATTTATAGCTTTAATTTATTTGCCGCATCAAAAATAATTATTTTTTAAAAAAAATTTCCTATGTGTTGCTGCTGGGAGAACCAGCCTGTTTTAGGCATTGAACGAATGATGCGACGATGCTGGAGAACTTGGTGATTGGCTGCTCGGCCCAGCTCAGTAGAGATCTGCGGTGGACAGCCGTTGTTGGGATTTTGGTTCGATGGCCGTGCTTCGATCTGAAATAGTACAGACAAAAAAGCCCTCTTGTTGGAATGTATCCGACGGGGAGCCTTCTGATGCCTAAGTCAAGACAATGCCTAGGGAATAGAAGGAGGTTCTATCTATGTCACAACTCAGGACCTTACCCAAAAAGGCTAGCCGGAAGGTATTTTTTGAGGTTTTTTAGTCCTGTATAAGAATCCAAGATTTTCTCAACGAATAACCGGTGTGGGACTAAATACATGTCTGCACAGGTCCTCACACTACAGTCTGTTAGGACGTTTTAGCACTTAGCTGGAAGGTCCCCCCAATAGATGGTTGTATAGGTAAAGAAAATCTATCGTTGTGGAATTCGGGCACATAGGTTAGCTAGGAATGGCTAGTCTCCACACGCCTTGAATATCAGGCACAAACATGTCACACGCGGATCACGTCTCGTACGCGGATAACGTCCTGCTTATTAAGTTGGTGGAATTTCAGTGATCGCCTAGGATCTTGGCTAGGGTGTCGCCAGCTATGGGGAGTTTTCAAAGTGCGAACCTGGCCGCATATTTTTGGATGCGAGAGGTGGCGGCTCTTGACCAATTATGCCCTAGCGTCGTGGTGAATTCTAATTGGATGATCCTTTTGGTGAGTTATGCTCGACCGTGATGCACATCACTTGGCCCCCACTTCCGCAACTGAGTTGAGCTTGCCAGCTCAAGCTGCGGAAGTAGCTTTTCTAGAAGAGTCACCTTGACAGAGATTACCAAGGAGGATACACAGTGCCTTTTCGTAGGGGAAATGAAGATTTTCGGATCCTGCATTTACAAAGGGTGTGGCCGCATTATCCTTTCCGAAGCGTCGTAATCACTTAAGCATTGAAGGGTCCCCAGCTGGATACACTCCACTTCTTCATCTATGCTATTTCAGATTGGAGCACGGCCATCGAACCAGAATCCTAGCAGCAGCTATCCACTACAGATCTCCACCAAGCTCAGCTTGAGCAGCCGATCGACGAGTACTTCAACATTGTCACGTCGCTCGTTCAGCAGTTAGGATAGGCCAGTTTCCAACGATAACACTATGTATTTTAAAATTTCCAGATTGGATATTTTCTTGTCATAAGGAGGTTGAACATGTATCAAATTTCTCTTGTAGAAGTGATCATAGTGTATTGGCGGCCATAGAAGCATCGGCCGGTGATCACAAGCAATCCATCCATAGCCTTGGGATCATGGTGGATTGAGTTGTGTAGCTAGCCGGAACCTTTTGGGGAACAGCACAACCAAGTCGGATCTTTTGGGGGGAACGAAGGGGACTAGTACCCCTCTCCCTTTTCCCCCTCACTCCCTCACTATAGCTCCCTACATCAAAAGAAATATAGAATTCAAGCCTTACAGTTCCCAACATAAATATGCTTAAATAATCGGATTCATATTATGGACGATGGGTGGTTGGAATCATAAGATCAAGGCATATTAGGGTCCCATCGTACTGGAATTGCCACCACTCATATGAAACTTTGTACAATATTCCATTTTTATTCAGAATGGACATGCACCAGCTTTTACTATATTAGTGAAGGTCTCCTAGTAATAGAGACTCTAGCCAATCTTAATCCACAATGCCTTGGGTTGAAGACGCGGGGTGGTACAACGACGGCTCACACTCTATGGATATAGATACGGCCAACAAAATTAGAAAACAACAAAGCAGACAAAGAATCCGGCACTATGTCACTCTTCCTCCAAACAAAATGTTCAGAATGGTGAGCCGCATAGGAGACAATCCAATCAGCTGCACCATTTGCTTTTCTGTAAACGTGTGTAGCCTGATGGGCATCACACCGCTGCAGTAGTCCGTGAATGTTAAGGAGCAGCGGCCTACCCTTGTCTGCACGACCTCGACTCCGAATCCAGTCAATCACTGTGGCCGAGTCGCCCTCGAGGATGAGCCGGTCCGCACCTCACTTTTGATAACTGGTTTCGAGGTTGCTTTACATACGTTGAAAACAAAATTAACATGGTTAACTTGGATTCTGGTGGTCTCAAAGTAAGTCGAGGCCATTACAAATGTGTGGCTTCCAGAAACAAGAGGGCCGGACAAGAAGAGGAACCAAGCCTCTTCTGCCTAGTCCATAAGAGTCTGGCTTGGGCTGTGGGCTCCGACAGGCCTCTCTTCTTGGGCTTAACTTAGATAATGATGGCAGTCGGCCATTTTCACAATGCTGACGCCTGTAAACTCATAACCTTATCCAACAAAATTTGGAAGTCTACATTTGATTGGGCAGAGTTGGACTCTGAAATGGAAATGGAAATTGGGAGGTAGGGGACGGAAATACTCCAATTCCTGAAAACCCAATGCTGGCTTCCCTCCAGTAATCAAATCTTATTCCACTCGGTTTACTTAAATCATGAACCAAACTCATCAGCAAATATGGCATTTTGATTCCTGGTTTCTTGTATTTATTGACGATGCAACATATTCCCCATTCCAAATTAGCACGAACTGTGATAATTCTGTATTCTAGATTGACAGCTATTTCTGGATAAACTGCTGATGGAAAAAAGTTCACCTTAAGTAGCCATTTTAAGGCAGTTCTGTCATAAAAGAGAACTATTCACCTGGTGCAACAGGTTCCTTTTCACTGTCTTCTGTCAACTTCCATGTGATCAAAACACTGCACAGTGACATACAGCTGTAGTTGTTGGCAAGAACCAGTAAATGCTGAAACATAAGGCTGGTAGATTTGGTGGGGCCTCCAATATCTATTTTCCTTCCTTGCTGCAGGTGATCTTAGAGTTTTTTTTCTTTTTTTTTTTCTGTTAGAAGAATTAAAAGCACAAGTGCCGCAGTTCAGCATTTGGTGTAATAGCTTTCAGCGTGTCGTTCCAAAGGTGTCTGGTTTGGCCTCTTCTTTCACACCCCATGGCAGGAAACTCATGGAAGATCAGATGCCTAGCTGTCTTGTTCACTAGCCACTTTGGATTCCCATTAAGTCTGTCAGGCCTTGGATTTGTGTCCTCGGGCACGCACATTTATTTCCTTTATAAGGGACAAGAGATCAGATCAGTTTGATGCTCATTCAATAATCTGTCAGAATTTATTGATCACAATCTTGAAGCTTCAACCTTAAATTTGTTCATGAAATGAATGCCACTGAGTACTTTCTTATGGTCTTCCAACTCGGATCTTAGCAAAACTTCTTAGGATGGCTTGCAGATCCTTCTGTGATTAGGTAAACTTATTCGAATTTAATTCTTCTCAGTTCTAATAACAGTATGTGGGCCTGCAATTTAATTTTGGTCTACCATTAAGCTTATTGATTTATCCGGACAATGTTTTAAGTGAATTAACTGTCATCAGTGCTGAATAATGTGGAATCAATTAGTTCTACTTTGATAGTGTTTATGTTCTATTGTACGATACACCGATATCATGCATCAACATGTTTCGGAATAATGTGATCAAACCTCACATTGTATTTCAGTAGAAAGGACCATTCTTTGTTACCTCAGTAATAACATGCAAGAATAAGTGCTGGCTGTGGGTTCAGAAGTTGGAATACAACCTTGCAATAGAAAAAGAAAAATATTCTCCTCCAAAGGTGAAAGGCAGGCATTGATTGCTGGTGGTGACAAAGAAGTAAACTTGGAAAGAATGGGAAGTAACATGGTAAGAATGATAACAATTACTAGAGAGAAGGGATTCTGACAACCTGTTACTTGGATGGACATGGTGATGAGGAGACTCGATGCGGAGTTCACAAGAAAAGTTGGGGAAGTAAGTGCTGGCAACGTAGGCATCTTTAGTGCAAGTTGTTGGGGTATGTGGAGACCTTTAGTGATGAAGAGAATTGAAGGAGAATCAATTCTGAATAGTTCCGTCTGGTGGACTGTCGGAGTCGACTCGAACTACAGTCGAGTCGACTCGGGAACAGTCGAGTCGACTCGAGGTCTGTCGAGTCGACCCGAGAGGAGAAAGCCGCAAAAACCATGTTTCTGTCTGGACTGTCAGAGTCGACTCGAACTACAGTCGAGTCGACTCGGAGCATCGTCGAGTCGACTCGAGATACAGTGGAGTCGACTCGAGATCGTGCCAGTCATACTGGAAGTTGTCCAGACGTGCCCGAGTCGACTCGAACTAAAGCCGAGTCGACTCGAGCTCACGGAAATCATACGGATGAGTTTTCTTTTGGTGTTTTGTTGGCGTTTCGACGGCTATGATCATCTGAAGGTCTTGAGACTATATATAGGACTCATGAGAGCCCTAGGGTATAGTGATTGGCCGTATATTTGAGAGAGACTCTTGTTTGTGAGGCTAGGGTTCTAGAGAAGAAGAGGTTTGGGATCCTACTTCTTGTGCAAAGGGAATTCTGTGTGAATCTCTTGTAGATCGATCGCTTGTGATCGTTCGGGTGTGTGCTATCTCTGTAATCAGTTCATCCTTATTGAGATTTGGAGCGGTGGAGGACGTAGGCTATTTGTAGCCGAACCTCGTTACATCTTTGTGTTTGCTTTGCTATTTTCTTCCTTCTTCTTCCTTTGATCTTTGATAATCCGTTGCGGTGCTCAAGTGTTTTACCCTACTGATACCACGGGGTAATCTTTTGCCCTTCGTAGGCGGAGCGAAGAGGTGATCCTTGAGTCCGGAGTCGAGGGAGCGAGAGAGTGCTTATCCGTTTGTATCTCTCTTGCTTGTCCGACGTCGGTGGCGGCGCTGGTGTGAGTGGGTTCCGGCGTGGGGCGCCGACAACAATTGGTATCAGAGCAATTGGTTATTCTGCAATGGCGGATGAAGGGAAGTTGCGAATTGAGAAGTTCAATGGCACGAATTTCGGGTTTTGGAAGATGCAAATAGAAGATTACCTTTACCAGAAGGATCTCTATTTACCTCTTGGAGGTAGAGCAAAGAAACCAGAGAAGATGTCCGATGAAGACTGGGAGGTCCTCGATCGGAAGACGCTCGGCACCATCAGATTGTCACTTGCATCCCAAGTGGCATTCAACATCAAAAACGAGAAGACGACGATGGAGTTGATGGCAACATTGTCGCGGATGTACGAGAAACCCTCAGCATCAAACAAGGTATTTCTCATGAAGAGGTTGTTTAATCTTCGTATGAAAAATGGCGGCAGCGTAGCAGAATACCTCAACGAGTTCAATGGACTCACGGCCCAGTTGGAGTCAGTGGAGATTAGTTTTGACGATGAGATTCGGGCATTGCTAATCCTCTCCAGATTGCCTGATAGCTGGGAGGGCCTGGTGATGGCGGTGAGCAACTCTTCGGCAACGGGGAAGTTGATTTTTGATGACGTTGTGGGAGTGCTTCTGAGTGAAGAAGCAAGAAGGAAATCTTCTGGAGCTACGGAGTCGTCTGGAAGTGCACTAAACACCTCTGACCGGGGAAGACAAAAGAAGGACGGTCGATTTCGAAGTGACTCGAAGTCGAGATCCAGCAGGTCTCGAGCACCTCAGAACAAGGGAGCGAAGTGCTGGAACTGCGGGAAGATGGGGCACTTTAGGAGGGATTGCAAATCTCCTAAAGGGAAGCAAGGCGACCACACCGAAGGAGTCAGCAAGGATCTGGCAAATCTTGCTGAAGACGGTGATATGGATGCCCTCGTTCTATCTTTGTCTACCTGTGACGAGTCTTGGGTGATAGACTCGGGCGCGTCTTTCCATGCTACATCCCAACGGAAACTTCTTGGAGGATATGAGAAGGGAGACTTTGGCAAAGTCTACCTAGGGGATGGAGAGCCTTGCACCATACAAGGAAGGGGAAGCGCGGAAGTGAAGTTGGTTTCTGGATCTTCACTTGAGCTTGAGGACGTACGGCACGTACCTCAACTGCAGAGGAATCTGATTTCTGTTGGACAGTTGGCGAGCCAGGGGTACAAGACTACTTTCACAGCTGATCAGTGGAAGATATCCAGAGGTTCGTTGACGGTGGCTAGTGGCAAGAAGGTTGGGACACTTTATGTCACCAACGGCACGGAGAACTCTATTGGAGTTGTTGCAGCAGATGTGGACACCAAGTTATGGCATTGTAGACTTGGGCACATGAGTTATCAGGGACTGGAGGTGATGCACCAGTTGGGAAAGCTGCAGGGTCTCAGGAGTGTTGAGATGGACTTCTGTGAGGATTGTGTTCTCGGAAAACAGAAGCGTGTTTCATTCAACAAAGAAGGTAAACCTCGGAAGCAAGAAAAGCTAGATCTCGTGCACACGGACGTGTGGGGGCCTGCACCAGTTTCTTCCATTGGTGGATCTCAGTACTATGTTACTTTTATTGATGATGCTACCAGGAAGCTTTGGGTGTTCTTCTTGAAGCACAAGTCAGAGGTATTTGGGGTCTTCAGGAGATGGCAGGCGATGGTAGAACTCGAGACAGGAAAGAGGTTGAAATGCCTGAGATCGGACAACGGTGGTGAGTATTGTAGCAGGGAGTTTGAGGACTACTGTGCAGATGCTGGGATCGTCAGGGAAAGGACAGTTCCAGGAACACCACAACAAAATGGAGTTGCTGAAAGGATGAACAGAACAATTAATGAGCGTGCCAGGAGTATGAGGATACATGCTGGATTGCCACAGCAGTTTTGGGCGGAAGCAGTTAACACTGCTGCCTACTTGATCAACAGAGGGCCATCAAAGAAACTTGAATTTGGGATTCCTGAGGAAGCATGGACAGCGAAGAAGATTGATTTGGCGCACTTACGAGTATTCGGTTGTACCAGTTATGTCCATGTTGATTCCAGTCAAAGAAGCAAACTAGACGCCAAATCAAAGAAGTGTATTTTCGTTGGATACGGAGGTCAACAGTTTGGGTACCGGCTTTAGGATCCCAAACACAAGAAGATCATTCGTAGTAATGATGTGGTATTCAATGAGAAAATGCAGCAGAGCACTGAATCAGAAACAAAACCTGTTGAGCCGTGTTTTGTGGATCCTGAAGAGGAGTCTACAAATTCTGGTCAGAAGACTCAGTCAAAGCAAGAACCTGAAGTATTGGCACCCCCTCCACAACTAAGAAGGTCCACTCGTAGTACTCATGGGAAGCCTTCTCAAAGGTATGATGGGACTCTTAGTTATTTGCTGCTCACATATAATGGCGAACCTGAATGCTTCACGGAGGCATTGGAGGTTGATACCAGGAAGGAGTGGGAGTTGGCCATGGATGATGAGATGAAGTCATTGGAGCAGAATCAAACGTGGGATTTGGTGGATCTGCCCAAGGGGAAGAAAGCACTGTCAAACAAATGGGTTTACAGGCTGAAGGAAGAGCAAGGCGGGAAGAAGCGATACAAGGCCAGGCTGGTTGTAAAAGGATTTCAGCAGAGAGCAGGTATCGACTTCACAGAGATCTTTTCTCCTGTAGTCAAGATGAGTACTATTCGAGCGGTGCTGAGCATGGTGGCAGTAGAGGATCTTCACTTAGAGCAGCTTGATGTGAAGACGGCCTTTCTCCACGGAGATCTCGATGAGGAGATATATATGCAGCAGCCGGAGGGATACATTGCAGCTGGCACGGGTGACTTAGTCTGCAAACTAAAGAAAAGCCTCTATGGTTTGAAACAGGCACCCAGACAATGGTATCTCAAGTTCGATAGTTACATGCTTGAGATAGGATACAGGAGATGTCAGGAGGATCACTGTTGCTACTTCCGGGACTTCGGTACATCTTACATTATCTTGCTATTGTATGTTGATGACATGTTAGTTGCAGGAGCTAGCATGCATGAGATTGCAAAATTGAAGCTGAAGCTGTCAAGAAAATTTGCAATGAAGGATCTAGGAGCAGCAAAACAGATCCTTGGGATGCGGATCAGTAGAGATAGGTCTAAACATATCCTCAGACTATCTCAGGTGGAGTACATCAGCCGAGTACTCAGGAGATTCTGCATGGAGGGTGCCAAACCTGTTGGCACACCGCTGGGTGCCCATTTTAAGCTCTCAAAAGGGCAAAGTCCGAAGACGCGGGTGGAGGAGCTCAATATGTCAAAAATCCCGTATGCATCGGCAGTGGGGAGCTTGATGTACGCTATGGTGTGTACGAGACCAGACATTGCTCAAGCAGTGGGAGTTGTGAGTCGCTTCATGAGCTGCCCAGGCTTGGAGCATTGGCGCGCGGTCAAATGGATACTGAGGTATCTGAAAGGCACTGAGCACATGTCATTGTGCTATGGAGGTTCTGAGATCCGGTTACAGGGCTATGTGGACTCAGACATGGCAGGGGACTTGGACGGCAGGAGAAGCACGACAGGGTACTTGTTCACCTTGGGCAGTGGAGCCGTCAGTTGGATTTCCAGGTTGCAACCAGTTGTTGCATTGTCGACTACGGAGGCGGAGTATGTGGCAGCCACAGAGGCGTGCAAGGAACTAATATGGCTTCAAGGCTTGATGAAGGAGTTTGGGAAGGAACAGAAGGATTGCATGTTATATTCAGACAGTCAAAGTGCAATTCATCTGGCGAAGAATTCAGCTTTTCATTCAAGGACGAAGCATATTGACATACGGTACCACTTCGTAAGGTCATTGCTCGAGCAGGGACTCGTCAAGTTGGAGAAAATTCATACAAGTCAGAATCCTGCAGATATGTTGACGAAGGTCGTCACGGTGGAGAAGCTGAGGAGCTGTTCAGCTTCTGCTGGTCTTCATGCTTGAAGACGTTGAGGAGGCATCGTACCGATTTCACTAGGATGATCCAGTTTCAGTGGGAGCACAGAGGAGAACCAAGTAACAAGAGAATATACCCAAGGTCTCCAAGTGGGAGATTGTTGGGGTATGTGGAGACCTTTAGTGATGAAGAGAATTGAAGGAGAATCAATTCTGAATAGTTCCGTCTGGTGGACTGTCGGAGTCGACTCGAACTACAGTCGGGTCGACTTGGGAACAGTCGAGTCGACTTGAGGTCTGTCGAGTCGACCCGAGAGGAGAAAGCCGCAAAAACCATGTTTCTGTCTGGACTGTCAGAGTCGACTCGAACTACAGTCGAGTCGACTCGGAGCATCGTCGAGTCGACTCGAGATACAGTGGAGTCGACTCGAGATCGTGCCAGTCATACTGGAAGTTGTCCAGACGTGCCCGAGTCGACTCGAACTAAAGCCGAGTCGACTCGAGCTCGCGGAAATCATACGGATGAGTTTTCTTTTGGTGTTTTGTTGGCGTTTCGACGGCTATGATCATCTGAAGGTCTTGAGACTATATATAGGACTCATGAGAGCCCTAGGGTATAGTGATTGGCCGTATATTTGAGAGAGACTCTTGTTTGTGAGGCTAGGGTTCTAGAGAAGAAGAGGTTTGGGATCCTACTTCTTGTGCAAAGGAAATTCTGTGTGAATCTCTTGTAGATCGATCGCTTGTGATCGTTCGGGTGTGTGCTATCTCTGTAATCAGTTCATCCTTATTGAGATTTGGAGCGGTGGAGGACGTAGGCTATTTGTAGCCGAACCTCGTTACATCTTTGTGTTTGCTTTGCTATTTTCTTCCTTCTTCTTCCTTTGATCTTTGATAATCCGTTGCGGTGCTCAAGTGTTTTACCCTACTGATACCACGGGGTAATCTTTTGCCCTTCGTAGGCGGAGCGAAGAGGTGATCCTTGAGTCCGGAGTCGAGGGAGCGAGAGAGTGCTTATCCGTTTGTATCTCTCTTGCTTGTCCGACGTCGGTGGCGGCGCTGGTGTGAGTGGGTTCCGGCGTGGGGCGCCGACAACACAAGTGGCATTAGTATTATGGCCCATCACCCATCGTACATAGCCTTCGTTCTTTACAACAATATATATTATAAGTTGTCAGAATTAATATTCTTCGGTGGCTCTTAATCTTTACATTATATGCAGTATTATCTGAATTATTGGAAGACAATTATTGATTCATTTGCTTGCCACTTGTAAACAAGAAGGACCAATTTTATCCAACAAAAACAGTTTTTCTCAAATGATCATGCTTGTTTGGTGAAATTTTCATATAGTTCTACGTACGCATGTTGGATGTTGCAAACACCTTGTGAATTATTCTTCGACAACAGTTGGGTGCCAAATGCGAAGCGAAGTATCGATGGGCAATTGATCACAGCATAATTTGAGTGTTAGAGAGCTTCATGCCTTATTACATGTGAGGATGTTGTTGAGATTCATTGCCAAGTCCTAATCCTATTAGGATTCAAATTTAGTTGGTCATTAATTTGAATTATTTTAGAATTCTATTTCTAGTTTAATTATACTTAGTTATTCCTTCTATAATAGTTATCTCAAATTCAACATCCCATTCCCACCCGTATGATATTTTATTTAAAGGACTTTTGGTGTCTTTGTTAGTATGGCATGAGAAAAGAAAGAGGAAGAGATTGAGAGTTATCTTCTTGGTGATGAGTGAGAGAGTTTTTTTTTGGTATGTGGCTCAATTTTTTAATAATTTTTTTTCTCTTCTAATTATTTTCTCAATGTTTTTTTCTGCTTTTGTTTGATTTTTGTTTTAGATCTTGGGCTGCCACGATCAATCTACTCCACGTAGCATGCCGTTCTATAGATGTCTCATTCATCTCTGCTATGGTCCTCGATGAGGCCTAAAGTTTGAATCCACATCATTTCATTTCTCTTGCTGCTGCTCTGTGTAGACTAGGCCTCTGATCTCATCTTGATGAACTTAGGTCAGCAGGGGTCCACCCTAGTGGTCTGAACCTTCATTCTAGAGATCTTGTAACAGAAGCTTGGTATATACCACCAACTCTAAGATCTAACAAGTGAACTCAATGCCCTCGCTAGGTCATGCAGTTCAGCATAATTATTGAGAGTACAACACTGAGCTTTGAGCTGAAATTTTCTGCTATCATTCATATTTCTTTGCAATTGATCTATAAATCACATCTCTTCTCTTGTTGTGTGACTTCTCACATGGCATGCTAACATGTCTTATCCATCATCCAAAGATTATTGATGGAGTTCATCTGATGGGTGTTATCTGATGTGATGATCCTTATTCTTTAGGTTACATGAAATGAAGTAATGAACAAAATGCATGATAGCATATAGTACTCTTTGTTCTCTGTCTCTCCCTGAACTGAAACAAAAGTAATTGCAAGAAGCCAGTTGTTATCCATCATGTTGTAGGGGAACCTTCCCTTTTGTGAAGGAACTGCAAGCTAGTCCGAATGGTTCTGACCTTAACGCCGTGGTCCAGCCCGGAAACACAGAGCACCGAGGGGCCGGTCCGGTTCGGAAGAATCGAATCTACAAAGATGACCATGTTCTTTTAATCATGGATGCCATTTTCGGAGATCGGAGCTACTCCATCATCTAATTCATTGGTGTCTGGTCTAATCTTGGCCAAACAAACAAACCAAAAAAAAAAAAGTCCAAACATAACTTTTAGGGTTGGTAATTGGCCGGGGGTTGGGTCGAGTTAAGGTTAGATCGAAAACTCTCAGCTTATGCCCATCCATTTATAAATAGATTGTTTTCAGATTGACCTATTTGCGACTCAAATTTAAAATTTGCTGACTTGAATTTATTTATTTTAGGTAGGTTCATACAATTTAGTCAGTCTAGATCGAATAAAGGTGGCAATGGACTAGGTCTAGGTTGCGTTGCTATCTATTTATAAATAAATTAGTTTAAAATTGAGTCATTTCCATCCCAAGTTTAAAAATGATCCACTAGAATATTGGTGGGTCTAGTGGGTTTTTGCCATCCCTAATAACTTCAATCTTCTCTCCCTCCATCCTTTTTCTTTCTAGAATTTGATAAAAAATAATCACTTTTATGATTTTTCTTTTTATATTTAAATTTAAAAATTCAATATATCTTTCCCTGAAAGGCTGCCGTGGATGGTTGCCCGCCATTAAGTGGGGAATAGTTGTGGGAGGCCTCAACCATCTCGTCTGCATCCGGCATGCACCATAAGAAGTAGTAAAATCAATCAAGCGTAAACCAGTAAATAAGCTCAATAAAACTTAAAAATTTAAATTCATATTTAAATTTATATATTTTATTATTTAAATTAAATAAATATCAAATTAGACTCGAAAACTTTAATTAATTTTAACTTGATTTATTTTTTTTTAAAATAAGGGAGGAAAGTTGCGGCCAGGAGTGAGTGATATTTATTTATGAATCCATAACTTTTGTTTGGCCAGAGATAGTGAAGGAAAATGACCACTTAGCCAATACCCAGGCCACCTTGATGTAGAATTATGAAGCTAATTAATTAAACCCATATTTAGTTTAGTTTAAAATTAACATTGAATCAAATTCAAAATAATAAAAAAATAAATCAAACTATATCTTCGAATTCAGCTCAAATTGGACCAAGCTTGCTGGTTTACACCCTGTTCTGTTGAGATAAAAAAACTCTACAGATTTAAACATTCACTGGTCCCAATTCCCAAATTCCTCCTTGTTTGTTTGTTTGTTTGTTTGAACCTTGGCGCCAAATTCGCATGCGAGCGAGGGAAAGCAAGGAGTAGGATGGCGGGAATTCATATTAACCAATCCGGTCCCCTGGTCCCCATCATAACGCTCGCAAGAACTACGGGGCGGTGGCGGGACTCAAGTGGGGCTCGCCTTGAGTTCGCCTTGCATTGGCGGGAAGCAGGCGTTGGTATCCACGTCCGAGCTGTCCGCCACGCGTTCCGTCACCGCCTTTTCCTTTTCCTTATTTCATTACCTCGTCTCTCCTCCTCGTACCCTCCAAAACGACCCTTCCAAGGCCCCAAAAGCCGATCAAATATCATATGAGCTGGACGCAGAAAAAAAGTATTGGCCGGACTTCTTATTTTGCCGTATTTATTTTAGTGCGCGTCTCAAAATTTATTGGTCCTTTACCCTACTATTCATAGAAACAATGTCTAGATAGTTAGATTCTATTTTGAAATTCAAGTTGATATAGTTGCATGTCTAATTTTATCCCATCCTTTTCTCCTTCTAAGTCGGCCTCAAAAAAAAAAAAAAAAAAAGAGCAAGTTAAAGAAAACAGATGAGATTAGTAAATCAAGAGCTTAGAAACAGGAAAGCTATAGTAGGGACATACATACTGCATAATCAAATAATATCCACGAAGCAAATTAGTTATTTAGTAAGTTAATATACAAATCTAGATAAATTGATACACAATTTCTAAAATATGGTGTTCACCGGTACATGGATCAGATAATACATACTTAATAAAGTAATCATCTAACAACCTAATACATACTTTCAAGTAAATTAATATGCAGTTTTCATAATATCATATTTATCAATACACACTACATGGTCAGTGATTTGTGATACACATTTATCGATTTTCTAATATATAGTGCAAACTTATCTTATACACATCTAGCAGTGATCTAATATATACTTTAAGATAAATCGATACATAGTTTGCAAAATATATTTTTTATCAATATACGAGCAAATGGTATATACCAAGCAATTAATCATTTCGTATTTATCTTTTTTGAAGTTGCAAAATTGATGGACTTTATGAGGAGTTTTTTTTAATTTTTATTTTGATTTTTGTAAGATAAGCACCGAAAAAGATATGGTAAAACAAAGGTTTCGCCTATAGTACTTACCCCCGAATGATCTTTGTTCCCAAAAGCTATCCTCCCTCCGTCAATCGCCGTCGATCACGTCCCCTATTTTTAAACCAAGAAAACAAGCGGACGTTAATTCACCGACCGACACCGTTACGGCCAAATGGGGCAAATTGGCGGGAGGACCGTCCACTTGTTTCCGGCCATCCATCTCCAGTCGTCTGCTTCCCACCCGCTTCATTTATTGAGCAAAAAAAAAAAGAAAACAAAAATGGAAAAAGTTAACGGCAATCACTAACGGGAAAATGTGGCGGCACGACGGACGCATTCAATTTCCCGAGTTCCACGTGGCAACATCATGACGGAAACATGCAAGATCGTGCGTCGTAGCGGAGAACCATTACTCCTTGTTAATTAATTAATGAACTAATTAATTATTTTTCTAATTTTAAGAAAACCTCACCATCACGCAAATTAGGCAGGGGCATCGAATTTTCACATTTAATCGGTCTCCGCGTGTTTCAAAGCTGAGCCACTATGATGAAATTAAAGCTCGATTTCCACCGTGCTAGTGCTACTACTTCGGTTGTCTAATCAGATTATTTAAATAAAAAGGTTAAATGAATGTTCAAAAGTTAAGCACGATTCCGCCGGTTCTAATTACACGTGGCTACATTACAGCATGCACGTGTCATGGGCCCCCCAACGGGATCCTAAGTTTGAGTCTTCGAATCCACGACTTCTCATAATGATGATTAGTGCTTAATACCAGGTGTATTGCCCGGACGGGAATATCGTTATGAAACAAAATGACCCATTTGCCCACGCTTTAACGAGTGGTAAATGTAGCATGTAGGGCTAAATCGGTCATTTTACAACGGAAGATTACTGGTAACGTTAGCTGGTAGGATCCAAAAAGATGGCTACGGCCATAACGACGAGAGGGAAAAAGGGAGCGGGTCCGACAAGGGCGGTCGAGGGGGGGCCCAAGATGCCCGTCGGCGGTCGGTCGGACCCACCGGACCGGTTCCAACCCAACCGTACCCACGTTGAACCCGATCTTTCTTTTATGTTTTGATTTTTAAAACTTTCTCAGCGGAGGATCACCTGACCGTCTCGTGAACCGGAAGCAATGTTTCCACGTGGCAGAATAGTGGCTGATTTGAGCGACAGTGGAAAAACGTGGGCCCGGCTCAATTGATCGCGGTCGAGTCCCGTGGACCACGTCACGTGACCGTCTGAACCGGGAGTTAGGCGTGGCTTTGGGCTTTAAATATTAACCACTTGGGCTACGTTACCGGTGGGAAGAGTTGAGAGAGAGAGAGAGAGAGAGAGAGGCGATTGGGTTGAGGAGGAGGGGGGCTACGGACAAGGGAAGAGTGGGCAGGAGTTGTCAGCCGTTGCGTTCTCTGCGGTCGCGACGAGGATTTTGGAGCGACTTCGCTTTGTTGATCTCGTTGCGTTGTGGGGATATTAGAGGGAGAAAGCGAGAGGGCGGAGCGAGGGACTTCGAGCGGGGCAAAGGGGCAGACGGAGCGGGAGGAAGGAGCGTTCAAAAGGGTAGAGTAGAGGAGGTTTCTAGGGAGAGAAAAATGGTGTTCGAGGTGTTGAAGGGAGAGGAGATGGAATGGCCGGCGTATTTGGACGAGTACGAGAAGCTCGTCATCCGGATGAATACTCCTAGGTTCGCTCACTTGCTCTCGTTTCCCTCTGTTTTCTTCAAACCGTTTTCAACTTTAGCTGCTTAATCTCTCAGCCTTTTATGATTCTTCCGTTCTTTTCTCTCTCAAGTTTCGGGCTTTAATCGATTTCAAGGCACTTATCTTTTAACGTTTTCTTCCTGATCTGGAAGTGCTTCTCTGTGACGGGTTTCTTACGCCTTTGTTTTGGTTCTTTTATTGCAGGGTGGTCATCGACAATGCCGTCTGCCCCACTGCGACTCTCATCCAGGTAACGAACTAGCTCTTCTAAGAAAAACTTACTGCGAGATGCAAGAAAGGAGGGATCTTTGGGCAAAAATGAGGCTAACGGAGAGTTCCCCTGTTGTCATGGAAGCAGGTCGACAGCGCGAGGAAGCACGGGGTCCTCCTGGAGGCCGTCCAGGTCCTGACCGACCTCAATCTCTCCATCAAGAAGGCCTACTTCTCCTCCGACGGCCGCTGGTTCATGGACGTCTTCTACGTTACCGACCAGTTCGGCCGCAAGCTCACCGACGACAGCGTCCTCTCCTATATCGAACAGGTCTTTTCTCTCTCTAACTCACCCAAAAGATCTTATGTTTTGAGCTCTATTTCCTCTCTGGTTCGAAAAATCCCCCCAAAACCCCCTCATCAAAATTTCATTTTGAGAAGCTTCGTGGTTTATTTTCTCGTCAAAATGCAGTCTTTGGCGAGTGGGAATACCCCCAAGGCCTCCGGCTGCCGCGCCGGCGACGGCCTGATGGCGCTGGAGCTCACCGGCACGGACCGGCCGGGGCTCCTCTCGGAGGTCTTCGCGGTGCTCGCCGAGCTTCAGTGCGGGGTGGTGGAGGCCAAGGTCTGGACCCACAACGGCCGGATCGCGTGCCTCCTCTTCGTTCGGGACGAGGGCTCCGGTGAGCCCATCGTGGACGCCCACCGGATACATCGCGTCGAATCCCGCCTCCGCCACGTCCTCAAGGGCGACCACGGGGTCCGCGGCGCCAAGGCCGCCGTCTCCTCCCTCGCGGTCGCCCACACCGACCGCCGCCTCCACCAGTTGATGTTCGCCGACCGCGACTACGAGCACACGTCCCCGTCTCCGGCGGCGCCGCCGCCCTCCGTCTCCGTCCAGAACTGGGTGGAGAGGGGCTACTCCGTCGTCACCGTCCAGTGCCTGGACCGCCCCAAGCTACTGTTCGACGTTGTCTGCACTCTTACAGATATGGAGTACGTCGTGTTCCATGGAACCATTGACACTGATGGCGATCGAGCTCACCAGGTTTGATCTTTTTTCTCATTTGGATTCATGACTTGTGAAAAAAAAATAATTTTCCCCCGATCATTCGAGTAAATAGTTTCTTTGGTGGGTCTATTCAGGAGTTCTATACAAGGCACAAAGATGGGAGTCCAATCAGCTCAGAAGCAGAGAGACAGCGAGTGATCCAATGCTTGCAAGCCGCCATTGAGAGGAGAGCATCAGAGGTAACCAAAGCCACCACCTTTCGTACAGAATTATGCTCGATTCCTCTGCAAGAAGGAAAAGAAAACATCCAATTGTTTCATCCAATGTCATTTTGTATTGATGCAATTAGCTTCTTATTTGCATGGTGGCAGGGTTTGAGAGTAGAGCTGTGCGCCGTTGATCAGCCAGGGCTGCTCTCCGATGTCACCCGGACATTCCGGGAGAACGGGCTGTTGGTGACGAGAGCAGAGGTATTGACAAAGGGCCAAATGGCTTCAAATGTATTCTATGTGACCGATGCCACCGGGCAGCCGGCAGATCATGATGCAATTGAGGCTGTGCGGCAGAGGATTGGGATTGACACAGCTTGTCTTAAGGTGGAAGAGGAGCAGTGGCTGCAGGTCCACCGGAAGGCAGCAGCGCGCAGGGAGGAGGTTCAGAGTGGTGGTGGTTTAGGGCTGTTCTATCTGGGGAATCTAGTGATGAGGAATCTGTACAATTTGGGGTTGATTAGATCTTGCTCTTAGGTCCTGTCTTCCATTGGTTGTGCATCTTTGTATCATATTATACCTTGCTTTCAATTGGCTTTGTAGATAACGCAAGGAAGGGAAGAAGTACAGAACATGATCTGGTGGAGTATAATTGGTATACAGTTCAGGGCCCAGGGATGTTTGGGTGTAAATGGGCATAAGGGACCATTCAGACTAGTATGTTCGAAGAGAGAACAAAACAAGAGAGAGTTGGATTGGTTGTGGATGGGGTCTTGGTTGCTGCTTTTGGGTTTGAATGTTGCTGGTTGGAGGCCATTTGGTGGGAGCTAGTTGGTGGTGGTGAATTGGTGGATTTCCAGCTTGGAAGGATTGGTGTGGTTTGTTCTTTTTTTCTGTTTGTTTCTTTTCTTTTGGGTGACACACTTTGTACACAAGCCATTGATGTTTAGTACCAATGTTTGACTGCATGATCTGATTTCATCCTGCTCTCTTCTATGGAACTTTGTTTTGTGGATCTGTGATTCTCTTTAATTTTGGTGGGTCTATGGTTTTCTTAGCTTGAAAACAATGTGAGCCCATACAGTGAGGCATGATTCCGGGTCCCTCTGTTCAAATTAATTGGTTCAGTAGTTTTCTCTCACCATTCCTCCAGTTGTATATAAATCAAGGAGGCAGAATGATGCAACTTGTTGATTTAGGACTTGAAAATGACCACGATGTAACTTCCATTGAGACAATATGAGAGTATGCTGCCATTAAATTTGGTGGTCTTCCATTTGAATGACAGCATCAAAAAGAATTCTTACCATCCTCCAAACCATTCCTACCCTTCTAAATGTAAAGTTGGGATTTGACTTCTCTATGGTTTTATCTTTGAATCCAGGAAGGAGTTGTTGAATTGAAGGGAAAATTATCCTGAAGTAATCTCTTCTATGACATTAGAAGATAGCTTCTCAAATCTAAACAATAGATGGAGGGACTTGCTGAAGAACTTTAAGACCCAAGAAAGTGACAAAGGCTTGCAACCTAACTTCCAAGGAGACAGCACCTTGAGAGAGTATACTGCATCCAATTTGTGGTCCTTGGCTTAAAAGAACTATGCGTCAAAAGTATCCCATCCTCCAATGTGTATGGCCTAGACATGAAAGAAATTGTGCTCTGGTTTCATCTGAATCCAGGAAATGATGGCTAACTTAGATTCTCATAATTGGTCCTTAAATTAGTGTCAATGTACCAAAAAGAATGTTGGAAGAAGAGCATATGATTGGGGAACATAAAAGACCATTTAGGACTAGATATTGACAAGATGTGACTTCAAAGATGACAGTATCATAAGAGTATACCACCTTCCAATTTGTGGTCCTCGGTTTGGAAGTGCACCTAATTGGCAATCCAGTTCTTATCTTCTTTATGGCAAGAAATTGACTGCCCTCACATTGGTTTCATCTTTGAGAAGATTAAGAAGTGGTTGAGCCAGATAAAATTGCTTCTAAAATTGGGAGTTTATGTATCAAAATGCTGGAAATAAGCATTTTTTTGGGGGGAGGTGGTGACATGATCAAGGACACCCAGAGTAACCTAGTCTGCTAACAATGAATACTAACTGGGGAAAAAAAATTTTAAATGATATTTATTATAGTTATAAGTTCTTCAACCACTTGAGAATCTTCAATGGTCTAGATGGTTAAACTAATAAGTTGTTTGATTTAGTTATTAAAATTATCGTAAGCATTACATAACCCTAATAACAACAAACAAGGTGCAGCCATAACCAAGTCGAGTTTAGTTTCATGCAAAGTGCGACTGGACCTTGCAAATAAATAATCTGATGATAGCATTAAAGACCTGATTAATCCCACTCTATAATGCAATCATAGCTTGAGGTCAGTGGAGCCTCCTTCTCTAGCATAATTTGCATTTTCCCTTGCTCAAACATACACTGGGAATAGTAGACTTATGCAACTATATTAAATGCTATCTAACAATCTTACAAAATTCATTTGAAGATTACTTGCAAAAATGTTTCAACTTTCAAGACTATAAAAAATGACATATATGTCAAGGGAGTACTTCATTTCTCATATCGATCGATCTGATCGTTAGGGCACTAGTGTGAGTTGCACAAGACCACCAAATACCAAAATCATGCATTCCCATACCGAACATGCAGAGTCACAAAGCAAATAGATCCACATGGGTAGCATATCCAACAATAACATGGCATCCACAACACAATAAACCAAAAGTGTCCAACCTTATCCATTATTAACTTTTCATACATGTCTTTATGAACTTATAATGCAAGGAAACCAACATAGCAATAATAATGCAACTACATCATTTTAGGCTCTATAATAAAAGCAGACATTCAGAATCTCGAGCCTTTATTTTAATATATTAATAATTAAATAATTTTCAAACACGTTTTAGTTGTATTAACTAACCAATAAATCTCAAAATTAAGTTATAAAAATGAGTTGACGGTATATATCAAAATTTTGAACCCACAACCATTAGCAAGCTAAATCTCGATACAGTATTAACATGTTACCTAATTACTAAACCTCAAACTTTAAGACGTTAGGAATTAAATGAGTCAAGCTTGCCATTTAGATTTGAAAAAAAAGAGGAAAAAACTCCAAACACACAAGCTTCTATATAAAGAAGAGCAGATACATATATGAAATCAAGGTAGTGCAATTTGTATTTATAGGTCCCATGGTACAAACATCTTCATGGAAGCTGCAGGTCCTTAGAAGTTTCCTAACCACAAGCCACTCCCTGTAACTTCCCATTCTGCTCTTGAACTCTTCAAAAGCCCACTGCCATCACTCTCATCTCCCTCTCCCGCACACATTACCACCTTTCTCCACCACCTTATAATAAATACCCCACTGTTCCCAAAACACGTACACATGGACTCGGATCCAGTCTTCTAAACATATTATTATTCTCCCAGCTGCCAAAAATTTGAGCACGGCCTCCAAGAGGCGCCGAGCGCGCCGGGCGAGGCGGCATCGCCGAGCTCTCTGCCCGTCGTGACCGGCGTTCTCACAGGCCCCTCTCTCTTTCTCGGCTTTTGATGCCGGCTTGTCTCCTCCGGCTTCCATAAGGACCATAACCCTAATTCTCTCTATGGTTGTTTCATAATTATTTATTAAATATGTAACGACTTTTGGTAAAGTATGTTTCCAGCTCCATGAACTCATTATCCGGAGGACAGTTGTGTCACTTGAGAAGAACAACAATTTTTTTTTCCTGCTAGATCCTTGCTGAGAACACTTGCGTTAGAAGTGGCAGTCAAAGTTCCAAAAAATGGCCATTAAAAAAATGCCATTGTCAAAGCATGAAAGCAATAATTCTCACGAGGTGGTTATGTATGAATAGAAGCAATTAAGTAAAATATATTACTCATCAGTGATCTTATCATAATGGTTAATATTACATAATTGAAATAATGACCGACTTTTTTTTTTTGATTCAGGTTTTGTTTCAATTTTATACAACGATCGGACCATATTTTATTTGATAGACAGTGATTGACCTGAGCAATAGCTTTTTTTTTTTTTTTTTTTTTTGTTAAAAGCGGCATTCATATAGTTCTTACATGAGTATGACCTGCCAAATCAAAAGAAGGAAGATGATTCTTCAGCAATAGCTTTACTAATTTTCATTATAAGTGTTAATAAGTACTTTATAATAGTAATTACTTTATTCTTGTATAAATCCAACAAGGTCATACAACCAAGACATACAGATGATGCAATGAAAAACATAATGTTACATAAATTTATGTAATATTTTAGCAATTAGTCCTTATCTAAAGAAGGATCAAATTGATAATTATAATAGTTTTAGAACCCTACATTGAATTATAAATTTACACACAAGTAGTTTCTGATAAATAATTATATTTAGTAGTTATCCCTTTCTAATAACATTTGAAATTTCATCCAGATATATAATATTTCTATATCTTCCTAGTCCAAGAGGATTGTCAGACTCGATATGGACTAGTTTGGCCACTACGAGTATTCAGGAGGATTACTAGACTCGATGCGGGATATATTTTGTCTACTACGAGTACTTAAGAGGATTACTAGATTCGATGTGCAATACTTTGACCACTGTACGAGTGGGGCCAGACAAGATTCAAGAGCGAGATCTATCACATCTAGAAGCCGAGTCGCATGTCAAACTTCTAGAGGTCATAATTTGGTTATATGATGCCTGATTGAGGTGATCTTTTTTTTTTAAAATTAGGTATCTTTTCAAGATCTACAACTTTGAGCCAACCTCTTAGGAGGTTCAATTGGGCCGAAATTCTATCATTTAGGTCCCGAAATGAACTAAATCGAAGTTTTTTTTTTTTTGGCAAGACTTTGACCGGACGTAGCTCTCTATCCGAGAAGAAATCAGGCAAAGCGATAGAAGACAGAGTCAATATAGAAGTCGAGATCTACTTTCTTAAGATTTTTATTTTTCTTACTAGAGGCTATGTACCTCCTTAAGGAAAAAAGGGTCATATTAGGATTAGGAAGAGAAATTCGATCCAAATTGTGTTAGGGTAGACCTCCCATTATAAATAGAGGTTACGTACTTCTTTTTTTTTTTTTTTAGCTCTACTTTTGAGATTCCTCCATCTTCTTCTAATTTTTTTTTGAGAGATTCGAGTTGAGCGGGTTGAAAAGAATCTTCTTTCTCCCTGATTGAATTACTTCAAAACTAATAGCTTATTCCTTGAAGGCCAACATCATAAATATTGTGCTATTTTTTGGTTGCAATAACAAACAATTGGAATAATAGAAATTTTAATAACTTTTCTATTCTTTCTTTTAGAGAAAAAATATCCTGAGCTAAAGTTAGTGTGTAACAATACAGGATCTCATCCAAAATGACTAGCCGAAAGGTATTAATTGGATTTCTTGATCCTGTATAAGTACTCAAGATCTATCCAGTGAATAATCGATGTGAGATTAAACATACGCCCGCACGGATTCTCACATGGTGTATACCTATCATTATTGCTGTTGCAATCATGTGAAAACAAAAATGTAAAAGCATCCGGGATGCCTTTTTTGCTCTCTTTATTTAATCTTCTTTCTGACAGAGATTCCTCAATGGTGATCGATTCCTTCACGTGCTTATCTCGAGAAGCCACAAGCAGCAACTGTTCATGGATTTAATTAAGAAGAAAGAAGGCCATTCAAAAGCAAAACATGGGTGGCGACGCCATCCACTCTGTCACCTTTCACTCTTCTCCCATTCGTTCTTCCATCCATGAGCATCTCCTGGCCTAACTAACAAAATATCCCACCGGATAGGAACAAGAAAACCTTCTTTCAGAATAAAGAAAAATCTTTTCTGAAATCATTTGTGCTCTTCTCGAGCTTACTCCCACTTACCAATAAGATTAATTGCAGGTAGTTCTTTGGCAATGGTTTGGGTGCAGTTCCTGTCCATTTCAATGGGGGTGGCATCTAAAAAGCTGGTGTCAAGTGGATATAAGATAGTAGAAGGGCTCCTGGTTAGGTGGTTGTTGCCCATGATGTAATTTAAAGTCATTGACTAATTTGAGAGCAGTTTGAATCCTCTCTCTATTCAAATCTTCTCCCTAATAACTTAATTCTCTCCCTTCAACTCCATTCCCCCATGCAAATAGGAAGGCAAGTTGACCAAAGTTTTTTATTGAAGATAACTTGTTTTCTATGAACTTCTAAAAGAAAAACTAGCAGATGATGAAACTCGGAACATGACTTTTATAAAAAGCATGTTCTTTTTGTTTTCATTCACAAAATGTCTTGCATAAAATGAAGTTTTATGAGTACGAGTTGTTTGAACAGATTGAACTAGTAACTGGTAAACAATTTCTTTCACTATGTATTGATGTCTCTATGGGTGCAACTCTGCAAATTTCTGAAAATTTGAAGAGTAAACAAAAGATTTCATTGCATTTCCTTTCATATGAACGATCATAACATTTTCTCCTTCTACATGAAGGCTCCCAACAAATCTAGGTAGTCTGTCATGTATGAACAAAACCATCTTCATTAAAAATTGCTAATACCATATTGATCTGCTTGTAGCTAACAAATCAACTTTGTTTCGCTTCGTATATAATTAAGCCGTCTTTGCATAAAATTATATTCTAATCTAGGTTTGGACATCGCAATTGTGACTATGATCTTTTAGCTAAAATGAAAGGTCGAAAGAAAATTGCCAACCAATTATAAGTTTTTAGTTCCAAATCCAAACTTGACTCTGGAACCAACCAAATGAGTGGCAAAATGTATCCAGCAAAAATTAACAAATGTTTAATCTAACCCATTAGATTAAAACATGGATTTTAATTCCTTCTTTCTTTCAAAACCATGAAGGAAGGAGACCATCTTAACTCGAACTCAGGACTCTCCCCAGTGCAAGTGCTTGAGAGAGAGGGAGAACTATACAGATGGACTTAGCATTAATTACCATAAATCATCCAAATTTAAGCAATAAAAAACTCATTAACTGAACAGCCCTTCCAGTTTCTTTGTCAGTCTGAATGAATCCATCTTCAATTGGATATAGATTTTACCAGTTGCCACTGGCCAGACCAAGATGCTACTTGGCCAGTTTGTATATACCCATCTTGTTTGACCGCTTTGGCAGTATCCTTGTCTCAACCAAGTAAAGAATGAGATGGCGAGGGGGTCCAATGGTCTCATAAGTGGAAGATCCCTTGTTTTAATTGTTGTCTTTGTTCTCTTTGTCGTCGTCGTTGTCTTCGTTGTTTTTAAATAAGACAGAAGCTTGTACCACAACCAAGTGGTGGCTCCACTGCTAAAACTATTCTTGTTAGTTAGTGTTAGAATCCTTGTATTTTTTTTTTCCCAAGGCTGCTCTTCTTGAACGCAGCAAATTGGCGATGCCGTTTGTTTTCTTGGCACAATTCAGAGCTGCCAAGAAAAAACAAAAAGGTGCCGGCCAATGTTTCAGGCTCTCAGCCGAGATGGAAACTCTGGTCAATGGCCATGAAGCATAAACGGACACTTTGGTTGGCTCCGCTGCGTGCTAACATGAGATACCTGTATTCAAATGGTTTATGGGGACTTGGCTTCATACAAAGTTCCCTAATGGACGAGTATCAATTTGTCTTATAAGGGAATAAGTTCTTGATATTCCCCTCATCTTTCTCCGCCGTGCGAACTAAAACCTGGCTTCTTCTATTTCGAAGGTTCTCAGCAGCCAACAAGAAATGAGTCAAAAATTATGCGGACATGTGTTTAGTCCCATATCGATTATTCATTAGATAGATCTTGGATACTAATACATAATCAAGAAACATAAATAATACTTTTCGGTTAGCCATTTTGAGTAAGGTCTAAAATTGTTATAAATGGTATTAAAACGGATCCGACCCATAATCTATATAGACTAGAGGATACTGCAGCACGAATCTATTAAGGCTGACCACATGCGGATCATGGTGTTTGTGATTAGATTTGAATGGATTTGAACTCTTAGTCAGATGAGGACGTCATAACAGAATCAAGGAACCTAATAATACTTTATGGCTAGCTATTTTGGGTGAGGTCATGAATTGTTACAACATAGGCATATATGGAAATGTATAAGCATTGTATTATATCACCATGTTCAGATATCAGTTATCGTTGACAAAACATAGACAATGAGCTGCATGTTCCACAAATGAGTATTGCAGCTCTTCTAGGGAGTTGCATGTCATGTGGGCGTCTGTGTTTCATTAACACAATGCATCTATTCCATGGCTGAAGTGATTTAAGATATTTCAGCATTATGATAGATATTTTTTACTTTTCTTACCTGAACTATTAAAAAAAGAGTTTCTCTAGTTTTCATATTGTTTTGTTATAATGATTATTATTCATTGATATGATGAGATTGAAGAGTTCATACTTATGACAAAACTAAGGGCATTAAGGGTAATTAGTTACTTACTTAAGCAATGTTATTTTGCAACTAGATGATGTTATTACAGATACATTAGAATTTCATGTTAAACAAAGATTAAGTTATAAAAACTGTGAGCCATTATGACTTTTATGAATAATAGTTAAATTGTTTTAATGGCTGTCATCTGAAACCATGGTTTCAATTGACCAAAAGTAAAAGAAGAAAAAAAATCAAAATTTCTAGAAATAGTTCTCATGCAGCTTCAACGTTTTCCAGGAAACAGAATCCAAACTTAAAAACAAAAAAAAACACTAACCCATGCTGTAAGTCAAGTTTATTTTGAGTGCCTCAAAATAAAGACCTGTCTCAGTTTGGTTCGGGGGTGTATCTTTCGCATGAAAGAAGGATTTACCTTCCTTCATGCGATCCACTATTGGATTATCCACTAATCGCTTTAAGATTTGGGTAGATGGATGAAAGAGAAACCTTTAAATAGGGTTGCATCATCCACAAAAAAGAAGCGATCTGGTAATGTTGTAATGAAAGCAATTGCTCTGAAAAATTTGAAGAGCTAAATGACCAATGCCCATCCAAGACTTCTAATTCTCCTTCTCTCCCATAGCTTGTTTGGCAAATGGGTCAAAGATTTGGGCACAAACTCGGTTTAACAGTTAAAAATTCATTCTTCTTCTTATCATCAAGTTTGGTGATGAGAAAATTTAACCAAGAAAGATTACCATAACATAAGATACGAGCCTAACCCAACGTTGAATAAAGCTTAATGATGCCTCAATAGGACCCAATATGGCCCATTAGGCCCAACCATGGATGGCTTTGTTTGGTGTCATTGAGTTCCACCAGCCCAAGAGTTTCCAAGTTTTGTGACAAAGTCTCAATAAGCTCACTATAAATAGGCCACTGGAGACATTGTATCTCAATCATAGGCATTTGAGTGTAAGGGTAGGCGATGAAAGGGCAAAACTATGTTAGGAATGGTGAATGGATCCTATGCAATGGATCCCAAATCCTCATGACGCTGTCTCTCTGTGAATTCTGTCTAGCTATCCTTTTATCTTCCTGTTGCTGGAAATTGGACCCGGGGGCAATCTTCGGTCGAGGAGAGGGAGCGGGAGGTGGTTACTCACGGTGGGGCGGTGGTTCGTCGACGGGCGGCGTCCTCCGTCTGGGGCGATCGGCGAGAAGGAGCGGCTGATTCCCGCGGCTGGGCGACGATCCGACAGTGGGCGGCGTCCTCCGTCTGGGTGCCTGCACACGAGCCGGTGGCCGGGTCTCCCGGCGCCGGCCCTCCGACGCTCAAGTCAGGGAGGGGGCAAATCGTGTAGAGTAGAGGTAAATGGTGCGTGTCCCCAGTATCGATTTTCCAACCCCCTTTTATAGACCGGGGGTCGGTTTACCTGCGATGTAACGGGGCGAAGCCGTAGTACGGCTCGGCATGTCGTTCAGGTCGGCGCTTGGTCAGGCGAATAATTGCACTGATGTCGGCGATGAGGGCGTTGTACAACCCGAACTAGCACGCTACCAGGCGAATTTATTGCATCAGTGTCGGAGGTATGGCCGAGATCAGAGACTTATCACAGTTGACTAGACTCTGCTGGGCTTATTTGCCGTGGAGAGCTGGGAGTCCGTAGATGACAGGAGTCACGTGCATTAATTGTTGAGTGAGCCGGAGATCCACATTTATTGTGGAGTAAGCCGGAGATCCGCATTTATTGTGGAGTAAGCCGGAGATCCGCATTCATTGTGGAGTAAGCCGGAGATCCGCATTCATTGTGGAGTAAGCCGGAGATCCATATTTATTGTGGAGTAAGCTGGAGATCCATATTTATTGTGGAGTGTGCCGGAGGATCACAGCGGTCATGCGCAATAAATGCCGGAGGGGCGTCATAGTACGGTCTCTGGCCGGACCTCGGAGACGTATGCCGTAGTAGGTGGCTGACAAAAGTAGGCCTCGGGCATTGGGGTTTCTCTTAGGTCGGAGGTTCCGAGTTCGGGTGCCGACTTCGGCCTTCCAGGGTCGACGATTGTGCGGCTTCTTTGGGGCATTCGTGTCATTTGGGGGAAAAACCTTATTCCCCCAACACTACCCCCCGACTTCCGAGTTCGAGCGGCTTGTGGGCTCGGACGTAGGAAGTAAAGTCCATCGTTAAAGTTGGGGGGCGAACTTCGTCCGCACCCTCATGTTTCTTGGAATTTTCGTGGTAGGACCTGCGCCCTTGGGCGTTTCGAGGTTACTTTGTTCGGCGAATTAATGATGGGGTCCATATCCCTACGTCTTTCAAGGCGACTATAGCGGGGGCGGTGTCTCTTGGATTACCGAGGTTGGTTTGTGAGGCGGACCCAGGATGAGGGTCCTCGGGTTCGACGGGGTGGCGCCTCGGCCCCACAATCGAGAATTCCCGCTCATCAATGAGCGTGCCATTTTGGGTTTCAAAACGGACACGCGGCATGACCAGGGGTCGGACGCTTCCGATTTCGTGTTACCGGGTCATAATTTCGGAGGAGTGGAGGCCACACCGGGGCTCCACGTGTCCCAGATTTTATTAAACGAGGGGAGCGGGGGTGCCGTCCGCTCATTCTTCGAGGCGATGGGGTTCTGTGGACCCATAATGAGGTCCCGAGATCCGATGGGACAACACTTTGATTTCGTATTCGATTTATTGATCCGGAGTGGATGCAGTGCCTCGGCCTCAGAGGTCGCCACGTGGCGCAGCCCGATCGGGGGATGGGAACCGACCCCATCGATCTGGGCCGTCAGGGGGGTCTATATAAACCCCACGAGTCTGCCCTAAAGGTCTTGTTTGGCTTCCCCTCATTTTCGTCGTCTTTTTTCCCTTGTTTTCTCCCTCAACCGAATTTTGCCGGCGGTGCTCGGAGCAATTTCTGGCAATGTCCAGTAGGTTTTCTTCCTGTTTTCTCTAGAGTTTCCTCTTTTCTTCTCCTTGCCAACTTCCATTTTCTGCTCTTAATTTTTACTCCATTCTTCTGTGAGAATGAGTCTCGGTCCCGAAGAAGTTGGGTCGAATATGTCAGAGGAGGAACTGGAGACAATCCGCTCCCGTTTCTTCTTCCAGCCCGGGTTTCGTCTTGAAACTGCAGGGCCGGGGGACAGGGTGACGCAGCCGCCCCCAGGTCGGATCGCGGTTTACCGCGAGACACTCTGGGCGGGCCTGCGTTTTCCCACCCATGAGTTCGTGAGCAGCTTGCTGGCCGAGTACCAGCTCGTCCCGGTGCAGTTGGCTCCGAACTCATGGAGGACCATAATCGGGTTTTTGTCCCTGTGCCTCGGGCACGGGATCCCGATCACGGTAGGCCTTTTCCGCCGGTGTTTTCTGTTAAAGAAGAACCCGGCGGACGCAGGGTGGCTATATTTCGCCTTTCGGGGCGGTATGTCACTCTTCCGGGGCGCCCCTTCCTCGATCCACGAGTGGAAGGTGAAGTTTTTCTTCCTGGCGTCCGCGGCGCCTTGGGGGTTTGAGCCGAGGTGGGGACACCCACGGCTGAAGGCCCTCAACAGACTCTCCGAGCCCACGGGGAGGGAGCTGAGGATCCTAGACTCTGTGCGAGCCCTCGGGAGGGGCAACGACCTGTCCGAGCTCCTGCGGGAGGGCGCCTTGGCGAGCGTGGGTCTGAGCTCGGCGCGCCCCGAGGGTAAGGGCGGCTACGTTATTTTCATTCTTTGTCTTTCGCTTTTACTGCCACTGGCCTGACACTTAACAAAATTTTTGATTTCAGATATTCCCCGCATGCCGACCAGCAACACGTCGCTTTTTTCCCGCCTGAGGAGGCGGGAGGCCGAGGCCGGGGGGGCTAATCCCCAGCCTCGGAGGAGGGCGAGGACGGACGGCGCTTCCTCGTCAGCCGGGATGAGTGGCCCCGAGGCGGGGGCCCCTGCGGCCGACCCGAGGGGGGAGCGGGTGGTCAGTGGTGCGAGCCCATCGGCCCCTCCTTGCCCTGCCCCCCTTGCCCAGCGGGGGGAATCATTCGTGGCCCGGCCGCAGCAGCCAGGACCCGGGCCTGCCCGAGGCCCCGAGGCGAGCGGCTCCGGGACCTCGGGTCCGATCGTGCCGAGCTCTTCCTGAGCTTTCCGAGAAGAGTCGGTTGAGCCAGACTCTTCCGTTCCTGAGGGGAGCTCGGCCCTTCAGGACGCCGAGGTCGCACGCTCCATGTTGCGGCGTGCAGTGTTCCCAGCGGACCGGGCCGCGTTCCGGGGGATTTCGCTGGAGGAGGTCGCCGGCAGTGCTTACTGCAGCACCGCCCGGGTAAGTTCCCTTCTTAATTTTCCTGAGTTATTAGCGTGCATACGTGCCTTTCAACTCACAACACCCTCGCTTCTTCTTTTTTTCCTTTTTTTTTTTTTCAGCATATTCTCGAGCTCGACACCATGGCGTTCCTCGCCCACGGGTATCGAGAAGAAGTTCGGCAGCTCGGCCAGCAGCTGGAGCCGGCCAAGAAAAGAATCGCCGAGCTAGAAGCGGTGTCGGCCGCGGCCGAGGCTCGGTGGGCGGCCACCGAGGCCGAGCGCCTTGCCGTGGTGGGGGCGCTTGAGGAGGAGAAGGCGGCTCACGCCATGACCAAGGCAACCATGCGCGGCACGGAGGCGCGCTTGGGGGAGGTCCAGGCCAGGGTCGCGGCCCTCGAGTATGAGGAGAGGGCCCTTCGCCTCCGAATCGAGCAACTTGAGGCCCGGGAGAGGAGGGCTCTCGAACGAGCCGAGCACGCCGTGGAGCTCTTCAAAGAGTCGCAAGAGTTCCGCGACATGTTGGAGGAGGAGACGGTCGACGGTTTCCTTCGAGGCTTCGAGAACTTCCGAGAGCAGGTGCGCCTGTACTGCCCTCAGTATGACTTCTCGACGGTCCGTCCGAGGGAGGACCGGGGCTGGGGGTCCGACGTGCGAGCCCTTCCCACCATCCTGACATCCGAGGCGGGAATATATGAGCAAGACCCCGCCGAGCCTTCGACGAGGGTAGCCGAGGCGGACGGTGTCATGGAGGTGGCTCTGGCGGCCGAGACGGACGCTGTCCCGGAGGTGGTGCCCGAAGCTCCTGCTCCCGACCCCGAGCCTGTTCCGGAGGAAGGTCTTGAGGTCATCAATGTGCCGGACGACCCCCCGGATGTGGCTCCCGCCGCTTAGGACTTAGCGTATTTTTCTTTCTTTTTCATTGTATCCGAGGTCGGCCCTTGAGCGGCCGACTTCCAATTTTGTAATTGGCCTTCCGGCCCTTTGTTAATGAAAAAGTATTTTTGCCATTCCGTGTTCATCTTTCCCTCTGTTGTCGTGACCGAGGCCAGGGCCTTAGCGAACAGCCTCGATGGCCTAGCTTTGCATTTTAATTTCCGGGCTGCTTAACGAAGTTGCCCTTCTTCCCGGGCTACGTCTTAGCCTTCTCGGGTTCCAGTCATCCCGACGAAGAGGAGCTCCGAGTCTTGAGTTTTTTAGAAAATTTCCCTAAGTCCTATAGCTCGGATTTGGGAGACGTGGAGGTCATCGCGTTTAGCCTTTAGGGAAGTCCCAAGGTGTCGAGGTCGGGCCTTAGCCCTTTAACTAAGACCGGACTAGGTCTGTATGTGCCGCTAATCGGGGAGTTTAGTCGGGTCTCCGAACTTAACTCCAAACTCCTCAGAGGGAGCGCGGGCCAATAGGCAGGTTATTACCGAAGGTTTTCATAGTTATTGTTCTCGGACTCTGCCGAGGCTTCGGTGAGCAAGGCTGGGGTTTCCAGAGATTGCCTTGGTACCCGTGTTTGGCTGGCGCATTCGTGGCCGGGACCACTTTTTAGCCGGACGTAGGAGTTTACGTCGAAGAGCCAAGTCGGGCACTAATTTATGAAATCCTCTGTACCAGTTTCGGAGACTTGACGAACGGTGCATGCATAATGTAATTAGGAGGTCGATCCTAAGCCGACCCGTTAGAGAGGCCCGACTTTGGGGCGAGATAAGGCTTCAACATTAAGATTCCGTTCAGCAATATGTAAATAAAATTTGACAAGGAGGGCGTCCAGTTGAATGTACCTCTTTCATTCTCAGAGTTATGCTTCGCATGGTGGAGTAGGCTGCTTCCCTTCCTCGTCGACCTGCGGAGTCATTTTTGACTTTAAGGGGGCTCGGGCTTCTCACGGACCCGACAGCACCCGCCGAGGTTGAGAGGGCTTGGGGAGGCTTTATTGATTTGTAGCTCTTTGCGAGGTCGAGGGAGTTTGAGACCCTGTGGTCGGACCTCGGGGCACCTCAACTTTGGCCGAGGGGTCTTGTGTCAGGTCGGCGGGTCCGCGGACGCTTTGCTGACCTGTGGTACCTCCCGAAGTCGAGGGAGTCTGATTCTCTACGGTCGACCCTCGGGGCATCCCGACCTCAGTCGAGGGATCATACGTCAGGTCGGCGGGTCTGGGCATGCTCTACCGACCTGCGATGCTTCCCGAGGTCGAGGGAGTCTGGTTCTCTACGGTCGATCCTCGGGGTATCCCGACCTTAGTCGAGGGGGCGCTACGGGGGACCGCGAAGGTACTACCCCGTTGTTGGTGATGAGCGCCATGGGGGGCCGCGAAGGTACTATCCCGTCTTCCCGAAGTGTCGAGGGGTCTGGGCACGCACTGTCGACACTCGGGGCATCTCGACCTTAGTCGAGGGATCGCTCGCTTCGGGGATCGGGGATCGTCGACCGCTCCTGGGGGTCCACTTCGTGGCGCCCCAGGTGGAGCCACCCTTTCCACCCCTCACGGCGCCTTCCCGAGGTCAAGGGAGTCTGGTTCTCTACGGTCGACCCCCGGGGCATCCCGACCTTGGTCGAGGAATCGTTCGTCAGGTCGAGGGGTCTGGGTACGCACTGTCGACCTGCGACGCTTCCCGAGGTCGAGGGAGTCTGGTTCTCTACGGTCGACCTTCGGGGCATCCCGACCTTAGTCGAGGAGGCGCTACGGGGGGCCGCGAAGGTACTACCCCGTTGTTGGTGATGAGCGCCACGGGGGGCCGCGAAGGTACTTCCCCGTCTTCCCGAAGTGTCGAGGGGTCTGGGTACGCGCTGTCGACACTCGGGGCATCTCGACCTTAGTCGAGGGATCGCTCGCTTCGGGGATCGGGGATCGTCGACCGCTCCTGGGGGTCCACTTCGTGGCGCCCCAGGTGGAGCCACCCTTTCCACCCCTCACGACGCCTTCCCGAGGTCAAGGGAGTCTGGTTCTCTACGGTCGACCCTCGGGGCATCCCGACCTTAGTTGAGGAGGCGCTACGGGGGGCCGCGAAGGTACTACCCCGTTGTTGGTGATGAGCGCCACGGGGGGCCGCGAAGGTACTACCCCGTCTTCCCGAAGTGTCGAGGGGTCTGGGCACGCACTGTCGACACTCGGGGCATCTCGGCCTTAGTCGAGGAATCCTGCTCCATTCCACGTTTCGTCGTCTTGCGATCCTTCCCGAGGTCGAGGGAGTTTGGGACTCTACGGTCGAGCCTCGAGGCATCCCGATTTTGGCCGGGGAATCTGAGGATCACAAACGACCCAATATTAAAAGAGGATTACAGTTATCAAGATGAGAGAAATTTTTGCAGAAAAAGGAGCTGAGTCCATTGTCCTGATTGTTTTGGACCCCTTAGGGTTTCATTGGTAATACATCCGTAGATTCTCGGAGTTCCAGCTTCGTGGGATCAGAGTCCCCTCCAGGGACTTCAATTTGTACGCCCCTGGTCGTTGTACCCGGGCGATTTGATACGGCCCTTCCCAATTTGGGGCGAGCTTTCCTTGCTCGGTCGGTTGAGAAGCCTCGACTCTCCTGAGGACGAGGTCCCCTACTTTGAAGAGCTTGGGCTTGACTCTGGAGTTGTAGTATTGGGCCGTTCGCTGTTGGTATCTCGCCATGCGAACCCGGGCGACCTCTCTCGTTTCTTCGACAAGGTCCAAGTTGCTCCTTAGCTGGGAAGAATTGGTGTCGGGGTCGTAATGCTCCATTCTGGGAGAAGGCAGGCCGATCTCCAGCGGGATGACGGCCTCAGTGCCGTATGCTAGGTTGAAGGGGGTCTCTCCCGTGGGTAGTCGGAACGTGGTCCGGTACGCCCAAAGGACATTGTACAAGTCCTCGACCCACTGTCCTTTGGACCGATCAAGCCTAGCTTTAAGTCCCTGCAAAATAGTTCGGTTAGTTACCTCGGTTTCCCCGTTTGTCTGGGGATGGGCAACCGAGGTGAAGCGATGATCAATGCCGAGTTCAGAGCAAAACTCCCTGAAATGAATATTGTCAAATTGTCGACCATTATCAGATATAAGGATACGGGGTAGTCCGAATCGGCAGATTATAGACTTCCATACGAAATCCCGCATCCTTTGCTCGGTGATCCGGGCGACAGGTTCGGCCTCGACCCATTTGGTGAAATAGTCGATGGAGACGACCAGGAACTTTCTCTGTCCGGTGGCGAGGGGAAAGGGCCCCAGGATGTCGATCCCCCATTGGGCAAACGGCCAGGGGGCGATGATGGAGGTCAGCAGAGCTGAAGGTCGGCGCTGGATATTGGCGTTTCGCTGGCACCGATCGCACTTGCGGACGAAATCTGTTGCGTCTTTTTGGAGTGTGGGCCAGTAATATCCCTGCCGCAGGATCTTATGGGCCAAGGCCCGGCCCCCCAGGTGATTTCCGCAGATCCCTTCATGGACCTCTCGGAGAGCATAGTCCGCCTCGGAGGGGCGGAGGCATCTGAGAAGGGGGGAAGTAAATGATCGTCGATAGAGCCTGTTCTCGTATAGGACATATCGGGGGGCCTGGCGCTTGATTCGGCGAGCCTCCATCTCGTCATGAGGTAGGGTTCCGTCCTGAAGGTAGCAGACGAGCCCGTCGATCCAGCTTGGCTCGGAGCCGATGCACATGGTAGGCTCGGGTTCCTCCGTGCTGGGGGTCTGAAGATACTCGAGCGCGGTTCCCTTAGGAAGCTCGCTCATGCGGGAGCTTGCCAGCTTGGATAGCTGGTCTGCCCTGAGGTTTTCCGTTCTGGGAATGTACTGAATGTTGAAAGAATTCAGGGCAGATATGAGTTCCCGCACCTTTTGGAGATACTTTTGCATGGATGGCTCTTTAGCTTCAAAATCTCCTTGGACCTGGTTCACCACCAGCTGGGAGTCGCTGAATGCCGTCAAGTCTCCCACGTTTAGTTCTTTCGCCAGTTTGAGCCCGGCGATCAGGGCCTCATACTCGGCCTCATTATTCGAGGCCGGGAACTCGAGGCGCAGGGCTTGCTCAGCCACCACTCCGTCTGGACTAGTGAGGATAAGCCCGGCCCCGTTACCCCCCGAGGTCGAAGACCCGTCCGAGTGCAGGACCCATGGCTGCCTCGGGGCCTCCTCCGCGGGTCCAGATGGCAGGTCGGGGTCGTCCGGAAGGGTGCACTCCACGATGAAGTCGGCGAGTATCTGAGCTTTGATAGCCGGCCTGGGCCGATATTCGAGGTCGAATTCCCCGAGCTCGACCGCCCATTTGGCGATCCTCCCCGCACGATCCGACCTCTGCAATATTTGCTTCATGGGCTGGTCAGTCAATATAACTATCGTGTGGGCTTGGAAGTAAGGCCTGAGTCTCCGAGCCGAGATGATGAGAGCGAAGATGGTCTTCTCAAGTTTAGAATATCGGGTCTCGGCATCCCTGAGAACCCGGCTGGTGTAATAGACCGGCTTTTGGAGCTTGTCCTCTTCCCGGACGAGAACTGAGCTCACTGCGGCTGGGGAGACGGCCAGATATAAGTAAAGGACCTCGCCTTTCCGGGGCTTGGTGAGCAGCGGGGGAGAAGCCAGAAGGCTCCGAAGATCTTCAAAGGCCTGCTGGCATTCTTCTGTCCACCGGAAGTCTTTCGGCCGTTTGAGGCTCTTGAAGAAGGGGAGGCAACGCTCGGCTGACCGAGAGACGAACCTTCCCAGGGCGGCTACCCGCCCCGCGAGCCGCTGCACCTCCTTAACTGTCTTTGGAGGCGACATCTCTTGCAGTGCCCGGATTTTCTCCGGGTTGGCCTCAATTCCGCGCTGGGTCACTATGAAACCCAGGAACTTGCCCGAGGTGACCCCGAACGCGCACTTCGCCGGATTGAGTTTCATTTGATATTTTCTGAGCTTGGCGAACGTCTCGTCGAGATCGGCTATGTGGTGTTCCGCCGCTCGGCTCTTCACCAACATGTCGTCCACGTAGATTTCCATGTTCCGGCCGATCTGGTCTTTAAAAATCTGGCTGACCAGCCTCTGATAGGTGGCCCCAGCGTTTTTCAGGCCAAAGGGCATCACCTTATAGCAGTAGGTGCCCTTGTCGGTGATGAAGGCCGTCTTCTCCTCGTCTTCTGGCGCCATTCGGATTTGATTGTATCCTGAAAAGGCGTCCATAAAAGTTAGCAGTTGGTGTCCCGAGGTGGAGTCGACGAGCTGGTCGATGCTCGGGAGGGGGAAACTGTCTTTTGGGCAGGCCTTGTTCAGGTCGGTGTAGTCCACACACATACGCCATTTTCCGTTGGCCTTCTTTACGAGGACTATGTTGGCGAGCCAGTCCGGGTAGGAGACCTCCCGGATGAAGCCGGCTCCGAGGAGTTTGTCCACCTCCTCGGCCGCAGCTCGTTGTCGCTCGGGGGCGGAGCCTCTTTTCTTCTGCTTTATAGGCCTGCTGGTTGGTTTCACCTGAAGTCGGTGGACCATGACCTCAGGGTCAATTCCTGGCACGTCCGCGGGCGACCAGGCGAAGACGTCGGCATTATCCCGCAGGAAGCTGACGAGGCGATCCCTCTCATGGGCGCCGAGGCCGGAGCCGACCTGCACGGTTAGCTTGAGAAAATTTTCTCGTAGTGGGATTTGAATAAGGAGCTCACCGGGCTCTACTTGCTTCTTCCAGGGGGTGTCCCTTGCATCGAGGGTTTCTATGGGGAGTGAGGGGCGCGTCGGGCGGTCTGGCGCCTCAGCTGGTTGTTTCACTGTGTGGGCCGCCATGTAGCATTGCTTGGCGACCAGTTGGTCTCCGCGGACCTCGCCTACTCCTTGGCCGGTGGGGAACCGCATGAGTAAATGGCGGGTTGAAACCACGGCTCGAAGGGTGTTTAACCCTGGGCGCCCAAGGATGGCGTTGTAGACCGAGGGCAGACGGACCACCAAGAAGTCCATCCTCACAGTGCTCTCCCGGGGGGCGAGGCCAACTGTGACAAGGAAGCTAGCCTCACCTTCAACCGAGACCGCATCTCCGGTAAACCCGACTAGCGGGGCATTGATTCTCCGGAGATGTCTTCCTGTCAACCCCATTTTTTGGTAGGCATGGTAGTACAAAATGTTGGCTGAACTTCCATTGTCAACTAGGACACACTTTACATCAAACCTATTTACAATCATAGAGATGACCACAGCGTCATCGTGAGGGGTCTCGACCCCTTCTAAGTCCTCGTCCGAGAACGAGATGACTTCATCAGTACGTGGGCGCTTCGGGGGTGTTCCCTGGGCGGCCGTTCCTGCCGAGGCCCGCCCGATCATGTTGATGGTGCCGGCGATGGGCCTGTTGTCGCCTGGATTTTCGGTTGGTGCGACATTCTCCGCCGGCCTTCTTTCCTCAGGTCGATTCCTCACGAACCGGTTGAGTACTCCCCGTCGGATGAGCGCTTCTATCTCGTCCCGGAGTTGGAAGCAGTCCTCCGTGTCGTGCCCACGGTCTCGGTGGAAGCGGCAATACTTCCTGGTATTTCGGGGAAATCCCGTGTCTCGCATAGGAGGCGGGGGTCGGAAGAAGTCCCGACCCTCAATTTCCATCAGGATCTCGGCCCGGGGAGCATTGACGGGTGTATAGTTCTCGTACCTCGCCTGGTACGTCCGGGGCCGTGGTTGAGACCTCGGACGAGGAGGTGTCCTCTGCTGAGGTCGCCCCTGCTGACGGGGCGGACTCCTCAGTCTGGGGAGATTTTTCTCTCTGCGGGGAGACCGGCTCCTTTGTCGGCCGCGCTCCTCGCGGCGCTTCTTCTGCTTCTTAGAGGCGGGCTCGATTGCTCCCCGCCTGGAGGCGACTGCCTCCTCGGCCTTAGCATACTTCCGGGCTCGGGCCAGCATTTCGGTGAAGTCGGCCGGGAAGCTCTTCTCGATGGAGAAGAGGAATCGGTAGGAGCGAACCCCAGTTTTCAGAGCCGACATGGCTATCGACTGGTCTAGCTCGCGGACCTCCCATGTGGCGGCGGTAAAGCGGTCCAGGTACTCTTTGAGGGACTCCCCCTCCTTCTGCTTGATGTCCAGGAGGGAGTCTGATGTCCGTCGCTGGCGCCGGCTGGCAGCAAAGTTGGTGGCGAACTGCCTGCCGAGCTGCTCAAAGGAGGACACCGTGTTCGGCTTCAGTCCAGAAAACCAAAGCCGAGCGGTCCCTCGGAGGGTCGCTGGAAAGGCTTTGCAGAGTATGGCCTCCGAGGACCCTTGTAGGGCCATGAGGGCCCAATAACTCTCCAAGTGGTCGAGGGGGTCGGTGATTCCGCTGTAGGGCTCCACCTGAGGCATTTTGAATCTCACGGGAACCGGCTCGTCCTCGATCTGGCGGGAGAAGGGGGACTTGGCGGTGAACTCAAAGTCCCCTTCCTGTCTTGCCTTCTTGCCGTGGAGTGCCGCAATCTGGCGCTCCAGATGCTCAACTTTTCGGTTGAGCTCCCCCACCCGTGGGATTGTCGTTGTGGTTTGCGCCGGCCCTTGGCGGTCCGGGGCTGACTCCGCCTCGGAAAGTTGGGGTCTCCGATCGAAACCTTCTCTCGGTAACTCCCTACGGGGAGTAGCCCGTTCTCCGTTGTTGGCTCTGGAGGAGCCATGCAGATTTTGACTGGGGAGAACCGGGCCGTTGGGGAGACACTCCGGCGGGGCCTGGGCCTGCGGGGGAAGCGCCGATGAAGCTTCCACGCGCCGTAGGCCCTGCACGGCGGCGGCCAGGGCCTGGACTTGCTGTACCAGGGCATTGAACTGTTCCAGCTGGACCTGAGGACCTGGGTCAGCTGGAGTTGGGAAATTCTGGACGGAGTGTCCAGGACTTTGCGGGGGACGCCGGGAGACGTTAGAGGCTCCCTTACTTCTCAACTTCATGACTGCTACTCGGGCCCTTCCTCTAGCGCCAACTGTTGCTGGAAATTGGACCCGGGGGCAATCTTCGGTCGAGGAGAGGGAGCGGGAGGTGGTTACTCACGGTGGGGCGGTGGTTCGTCGACGGGCGGCGTCCTCCGTCTGGGGCGATCGGCGAGAAGGAGCGGCTGATTCCCGCGGCTGGGCGACGATCCGACAGTGGGCGGCGTCCTCCGTCTGGGTGCCTGCACACGAGCCGGTGGCCGGGTCTCCCGGCGCCGGCCCTCCGACGCTCAAGTCAGGGAGGGGGCAAATCGTGTAGAGTAGAGGTAAATGGTGCGTGTCCCCAGTATCGATTTTCCAACCCCCTTTTATAGACCGGGGGTCGGTTTACCTGCGATGTAACGGGGCGAAGCCGTAGTACGGCTCGGCATGTCGTTCAGGTCGGCGCTTGGTCAGGCGAATAATTGCACTGATGTCGGCGATGAGGGCGTTGTACAACCCGAACTAGCACGCTACCAGGCGAATTTATTGCATCAGTGTCGGAGGTATGGCCGAGATCAGAGACTTATCACAGTTGACTAGACTCTGCTGGGCTTATTTGCCGTGGAGAGCTGGGAGTCCGTAGATGACAGGAGTCACGTGCATTAATTGTTGAGTGAGCCGGAGATCCACATTTATTGTGGAGTAAGCCGGAGATCCGCATTTATTGTGGAGTAAGCCGGAGATCCGCATTCATTGTGGAGTAAGCCGGAGATCCGCTGTAATAACCCCAAAATTTTTTTTTTTATATAAAAAGGGATAGAATAGTCCTTTAAAATTAATATAAGGGGTAAAATTGGGAGGAATCAAAAGATAATGGCATAGTTGTAGATAAGTTGAAGTGGTAAGGGTAAAATTGGAAAGGAATCAAAAGTTAATGGCATAACAGTAGATATGTTGAAGTGTTAGGGGCAAAATGGGAATTTAATAATATTAAAAAAAGGGTGAATAGTATCTTGATGTGATTTAATTGGAGGGTTTGAGCTGGCTCACGGGAGTGAAACAGAGAGGAGAGGGGGAGGATTCTCAGACGACACAGAGAGAAAGAAAAAGAGAAGAAGAAGAAGAAAAAGAAGAAGGAAGAGGGATTCGAGGTGGAAGGGAGTCCCGGTTGCACTTCCAGCTGAAGGGAAAAACGTAGATCTCCTTCCCCTCTACGCAAGGACCTCGATTTCCAAAAAGAAAAAGGTAAATATCCGTCCCTATCTAGTCTTTTGATGACATTAGGCTATACAAAGGGTGGATATAGTCTAGAGGGGTCGGATAAGGGTTGTAGAGGCGGTTAAAAGAGGAAGAATCAGATTTTGACAAATTTTTCCGATACTACGGAAAAACTGTGTCGAAGTCCCAACTTCGGCGAATTATTTAGGGGGTCAAACGGCCTCCGATGATGATGCATGTTATCTCTTTGGAATCCTCTATGAGTGTAGAATGTTAGGTAAAAATTTCATCAAATTTGGAGTCTGAAAAGTGGATCAAACCCGGGATGAAGTAACCGGCTGTCGGTCCGGGTTACTGTTCATCCGGGTGGAAAATAGGGGATTTCATGCTATAATAGGGTATTAAGCCTAGATCAAGCTAAAAGGGACCTTGTACTCATGCAAGGGAGTCCCTAATACACATAAATGGTGAGTTAATTAATTAAAAAGAAAAAGAAGAAAGAAAAGAAAAGATTTAGGGAACAGGGGAGTTGAATCAATTAAAGTTTCCTATGTTATAATTGGCACGTAGATTATAGCCCTTGATACAAGACTAAATGTATTGTAAATGCATGTCACAGTTGGGCAAGAAGTTAGGGAACAAGAGGAAGAAGTTCCCCACTGCCTGCTGTAGATTTTTGGAGGCGTATCAGGGCTGTGCCGGATTGGCAGGTGAGTGGGAGTCATGTACTTTGCACCATGAGCATCCTTAATTCATTTTCATGAATGTCGCCAAGTGTGAATTGATTCCACTTGAGCATATTGATTGATATTGTAGTAGATTCCTCTATAATTTTGTTTCTCCATACTTGATTATCTTGTGCACGCATTTGAGGGAACATTGAGAGAAATTACGAGGGGTTGATGAGTAATCAAATTGATTCCGAATTGTGAAATGATTTCTTTTGTAAATTGATTTCATTTCCTCTATTTTAAAGACTTGTGAGTCGTAGCTTGATTATACTCCTTTATGAGTAATGAAATTGGATCTGAATTGTGAAATGATTTCTTTTGTAAATTGATTTCATTTCCTCTATTTCAAAGACTTGTACAGCCCTTCTCATGGTATATTGAGTTGCATTGTACTCCCGTGATTCCTCACTCCCAACCCTGATGTTAGTTTATGATTGGGTCATGATCGAGTGAGTGGTAATCTTGATTATACTCCTTTTTAGTAGAGTATTGGGAGGGTGCATTATGGCATTTATGCATGGCTTGGCAGTATCTGCAGGACACCTATAGTCGATGGGGGTTGAACATCGGCCTTTGTGCACATAGTAGCCTTCTGGGTGGGCGGAGCCCAGTCCCTTCCTAGGGGGGGACACGGCCCTAGGCGTAGGATCGGCCGGTCCTACGACTTATATTCTGCTTGCCGCCGGGCATAGTAAGACCCCGCGAGGTGCAGTATGGCTTTCCGCGGATGTAGAATTCCCGCGAGGTGCCGTTTAGTATGTAGATGTGAGATGGATTTCTGTTCTGGATACTGGCCAGCATTTATATGATCAGTGTGGTATCTTATCCTGCATATGCATGTGACAGTAGGGAGTTGTTGCTGGTTCGCCTGGGGCGTAAAACCCACCTCCCGATAGCTGTCTAGCATTTACATTATCGATATGGTGTCTTATCCTGCATATGCATGTGACAGTGGGGAGTTGTTGCTGGTTCGCCTGGGGCGTAAAACCCACCTCCCGACAGCTGTCTAGTGATGATTTACATATTGGTGTGGTGTCATATTCGATATATGCATATGGCAGTAGGGAGTTGTTGCTGGTTCGCCTGGGGCGTAAAACCCACCTCCCGATAGCTGTCTAGTGATGATTTCAGCATATTGACACCTGATTTGTATGTTCCAGCATTATGATCTGTTGAGCATATTCATGAGTAGCATATATGTTGACTTGATTATTCCATATATGCTTCAGATGAGTTGATATTGATTGTGGTGATATTGATGATTTACTCCATATTCTTTATGTTGAGTTCATGTTCATCTTGTTATTGATCTTGAGATTTTACCTCGAGCCGTGATTATATCTTGTCTCATGTGCATAGTACTCTCTACTCCACTCACTGAGTATTTATATACTCACTCCCCAGTTTTGTGTTTTTGATTGCAGGGCAGGTATTGTATAGAGAAGAGCAGGGTTAGAGATTGCCTGCTAGCTGTGCCGCTCCATAGTGTAGCATAGTATAATGTAGATAGAGGTTTATCCCCTTTTGGTGTATTATAAACCTTCTGTTGTATTTAGTGTATAGTTACAGTCATAGATCCTGTTGTGGATATGGGTTTGACCATGGATGAAATGGGAACCAGATTTTTATATAGATGAGTTATATGCCTGAGATGATGTATTGATATATATTGTCCAGGTTCATTATGTGACAGATTATGTGATTGCTGCTCTGACAGGTAGCATTGTTGTATGTAATGAGATAATCCTGACAGGTCACCATAGGAAAGGTGATCATTTTGTGCATGTATCATGCCAAAATTTTTCAGAATTTATGGATGATTGATAGGTAGTAGGGTTCTACGTGGTGGCTGGTGGCCTTATGCCTACCCGCACCCTAGGACCGTCGCGGCGGCCCGCCGGGAACGGGGCGGGGGTCGTGACAAAGCTTGGTATCAGAGCAAAGGTTAAGAAGAGTCCTGTCAGAGCAATAGGATGAGTCAGGATTAAGTATAGGATTATACTATGGAGCATAGGATTTTTCTGTATGTTATTTTATGAGTCATTTACAACTCAGTAAAATATATCATGACTCAGTGTGTAACGACCATCCTCTCTTTTTGACTTTTTTAGAAAGATATAAAGAATACCTCCAAGGAGAGGATCTGCTCGTCCTGGAAGGAGGATGAGCCAGATATAGCATTGGATGCGGGTTCCACACATATCGAGCCCCAAAGAGAAAAATCTCCTCCTGCAGACAGGCGGAGAGTTGATGATCAAGGGGAGGTAGGAAGTAGAGATGCATTGATGGAACAGTTACTGGCGGAGAATCAGGCTCTGAGGGAGCAGATTGCTCGGAGGAAATCTCCTGCCCCGTCAGTAGTATCCATCCCACCTCCTGTAGTTGTGCCAAGAAGTTTGGCCAGGCGGGCTCTAGATGATGAGGGGATTACTGTACAGGAATTTCTTAGGCTCAGAACCCCGGAGTTTAAGGGGAAAGAAGGTGAAGATCCCCAGAGATTCTTGGAGGAGACTTAAAAGATGATACGGAGACTGCCCTGTTCTGATGCAAGAGCTATAGAACTTGTAGGGCTTACAATGAAGGAAGATGCCTGGGACTGGTACCAGAGGCATATGGAGGACAGATTGTACAGTAGGAATCCTCCAACCTGGGAAGAGTTCAGGCAAGCAGTGATGGATGAGTTTTTGTCTCCGGCTGAGAGGCAAAATCGGGCTCTTCAGTTTGAGAGGCTGAAGCAGATGCCCGGAATGAGCGTATCTGAGTACGCTCGTGAGTTCACTAGATTTGGGGAAGTATGCTCCTTACATCATCCCCATTGAAGCTGCCAGGATAGAAAGATTCAGGCGGGGCTTGATTTTTCCGCTTTATAATGCAGTACTGGCAGTAGAGGTCCCCACCTTGTCTAGGCTGATTGATAAAGCAAAACAGTGGGAGACCAGAAACAAAGAGGAAAGAGCTGAAAGAGAACAGAAGAAAATGAGTATGGAAAAAGGGCAAAGCAGTAGAAATAGATCTGAGGAAGTAGATCTCTCGGAGGGCCCGACGGAGCAGTCTGTACGCTCAGCTCCACCTGCCCCACGTAAGAGGAAATGGAGGGAAAGAGGTCAATCACAAGATACTTTTCTACCATCAGTACCTCGTCCTCCAGTCACTATGGCCAGAACTGAATCTAGGTTCCAATCATGGCCAGTATGTGGCATATGTGGGAAGCAGCACCCTGGTAGATGCAGAATGGGTCAGGGAGTGTGCTACAGATGTGGACAGCCGGGTCATTTTGCCAGAGAATGCCTGCAGGGTGCCACCCAGCAGTTTGTGCCTTTGGCATCCTACCCTTCTATGCAGATGGACAGGCCTAGTAGTAGGGAGCCTGTAGGCAGAGGCAGAGGTCAAGCACAAACATCACAGCAGAGTGCTGGACCATCTCAGTCATCAGCTCCAGTAGGCAGAGGGCAAGGAAGGGTGTTCACGGTAAATCCACAAGAGGCACAGGCATTAAATGTAGCTGTGACAGGTATGCTCCTTATTGATAAGATTAAAACTAGAGTGTTGTTTGATTGTGGAGCTACCCATTCATTTGTGTTCCCTTATTTTGCTAAAAAGTTAGCTAAGGATAAGATATTAATGTATATCCCCTTAGCTATTAGTACACCTGTAGGGGATAGTATAGAAGCGAAGTATGTATATCCTACCTATGTGGTAGAGATAGAAGGTAAAACACTCCTAATTTATTTGATTCCCAATACCACACTGAGCAGAATATGAAGAGCAGATACACTCACCCCTTTGAGTAATCAGGTAATTTACTCTTTTAAATTCGAGGACGAATTTTATATAAGGGGGGGAGGATGTAATAACCCCAAAAATTTTTTTTTTATATAAAAAGGGATAGAATAGTCCTTTAAAATTAATATAAGGGGTAAAATTGGGATGAATCAAAAGATAATGGCATAGTTGTAGATAAGTTGAAGTGGTAAGGGTAAAATTGGAAAGGAATCAAAAGTTAATGGCATAACAGTAGATATGTTGAAGTGTTAGGGGCAAAATGAAAATTTAATAATATTAAAAAAAGGGTGAATAGTATCTTGATGTGATTTAATTGGAGGGTTTGAGCTGGCTCACGGGAGTGAAACAGAGAGGAGAGGGGGAGGATTCTCAGACGACACAGAGAGAAAGAAAAAGAGAAGAAGAAGAAGAAAAAGAAGAAGGAAGAGGGATTCGAGGTGGAAGGGAGTCCCGGTTGCACTTCCAGCTGAAGGGAAAAACGTAGATCTCCTTCCCCTCTACGCAAGGACCTCGATTTCCAAAAAGAAAAAGGTAAATATCCGTCCCTATCTAGTCTTTTGATGACATTAGGCTATACAAAGGGTGGATATAGTCTAGAGGGGTCGGATAAGGGTTGTAGAGGCGGTTAAAAGAGGAAGAATCAGATTTTGACAAATTTTTCCGATACTACGGAAAAACTGTGTCGAAGTCCCAACTTCGGCGAATTATTTAGGGGGTCAAACGGCCTCCGATGATGATGCATGTTATCTCTTTGGAATCCTCTATGAGTGTAGAATGTTAGGTAAAAATTTCATCAAATTTGGAGTCTGAAAAGTGGATCAAACCCGGGATGAAGTAACCGGCTGTCGGTCCGGGTTACTGTTCATCCGGGTGGAAAATAGGGGATTTCATGCTATAATAGGGTATTAAGCCTAGATCAAGCTAAAAGGGACCTTGTACTCATGCAAGGGAGTCCCTAATACACATAAATGGTGAGTTAATTAATTAAAAAGAAAAAGAAGAAAGAAAAGAAAAGATTTAGGGAACAGGGGAGTTGAATCAATTAAAGTTTCCTATGTTATAATTGGCACGTAGATTATAGCCCTTGATACAAGACTAAATGTATTGTAAATGCATGTCACAGTTGGGCAAGAAGTTAGGGAACAAGAGGAAGAAGTTCCCCACTGCCTGCTGTAGATTTTTGGAGGCGTATCAGGGCTGTGCCGGATTGGCAGGTGAGTGGGAGTCATGTACTTTGCACCATGAGCATCCTTAATTCATTTTCATGAATGTCGCCAAGTGTGAATTGATTCCACTTGAGCATATTGATTGATATTGTAGTAGATTCCTCTATAATTTTGTTTCTCCATACTTGATTATCTTGTGCACGCATTTGAGGGAACATTGAGAGAAATTACGAGGGGTTGATGAGTAATCAAATTGATTCCGAATTGTGAAATGATTTCTTTTGTAAATTGATTTCATTTCCTCTATTTTAAAGACTTGTGAGTCGTAGCTTGATTATACTCCTTTATGAGTAATGAAATTGGATCTGAATTGTGAAATGATTTCTTTTGTAAATTGATTTCATTTCCTCTATTTCAAAGACTTGTACAGCCCTTCTCATGGTATATTGAGTTGCATTGTACTCCCGTGATTCCTCACTCCCAACCCTGATGTTAGTTTATGATTGGGTCATGATCGAGTGAGTGGTAATCTTGATTATACTCCTTTTTAGTAGAGTATTGGGAGGGTGCATTATGGCATTTATGCATGGCTTGGCAGTATCTGCAGGACACCTATAGTCGATGGGGGTTGAACATCGGCCTTTGTGCACATAGTAGCCTTCTGGGTGGGCGGAGCCCAGTCCCTTCCTAGGGGGGGACACGGCCCTAGGCGTAGGATCGGCCGGTCCTACGACTTATATTCTGCTTGCCGCCGGGCATAGTAAGACCCCGCGAGGTGCAGTATGGCTTTCCGCGGATGTAGAATTCCCGCGAGGTGCCGTTTAGTATGTAGATGTGAGATGGATTTCTGTTCTGGATACTGGCCAGCATTTATATGATCAGTGTGGTATCTTATCCTGCATATGCATGTGACAGTAGGGAGTTGTTGCTGGTTCGCCTGGGGCGTAAAACCCACCTCCCGATAGCTGTCTAGCATTTACATTATCGATATGGTGTCTTATCCTGCATATGCATGTGACAGTGGGGAGTTGTTGCTGGTTCGCCTGGGGCGTAAAACCCACCTCCCGACAGCTGTCTAGTGATGATTTACATATTGGTGTGGTGTCATATTCGATATATGCATATGGCAGTAGGGAGTTGTTGCTGGTTCGCCTGGGGCGTAAAACCCACCTCCCGATAGCTGTCTAGTGATGATTTCAGCATATTGACACCTGATTTGTATGTTCCAGCATTATGATCTGTTGAGCATATTCATGAGTAGCATATATGTTGACTTGATTATTCCATATATGCTTCAGATGAGTTGATATTGATTGTGGTGATATTGATGATTTACTCCATATTCTTTATGTTGAGTTCATGTTCATCTTGTTATTGATCTTGAGATTTTACCTCGAGCCGTGATTATATCTTGTCTCATGTGCATAGTACTCTCTACTCCACTCACTGAGTATTTATATACTCACTCCCCAGTTTTGTGTTTTTGATTGCAGGGCAGGTATTGTATAGAGAAGAGCAGGGTTAGAGATTGCCTGCTAGCTGTGCCGCTCCATAGTGTAGCATAGTATAATGTAGATAGAGGTTTATCCCCTTTTGGTGTATTATAAACCTTCTGTTGTATTTAGTGTATAGTTACAGTCATAGATCCTGTTGTGGATATGGGTTTGACCATGGATGAAATGGGAACCAGATTTTTATATAGATGAGTTATATGCCTGAGATGATGTATTGATATATATTGTCCAGGTTCATTATGTGACAGATTATGTGATTGCTGCTCTGACAGGTAGCATTGTTGTATGTAATGAGATAATCCTGACAGGTCACCATAGGAAAGGTGATCATTTTGTGCATGTATCATGCCAAAATTTTTCAGAATTTATGGATGATTGATAGGTAGTAGGGTTCTACGTGGTGGCTGGTGGCCTTATGCCTACCCGCACCCTAGGACCGTCGCGGCGGCCCGCCGGGAACGGGGCGGGGGTCGTGACATCCGCATTCATTGTGGAGTAAGCCGGAGATCCATATTTATTGTGGAGTAAGCTGGAGATCCATATTTATTGTGGAGTGTGCCGGAGGATCACAGCGGTCATGCGCAATAAATGCCGGAGGGGCGTCATAGTACGGTCTCTGGCCGGACCTCGGAGACGTATAGCCGTAGTAGGTGGCTGACAAAAGTAGGCCTCGGGCATTGGGGTTTCTCTTAGGTCGGAGGTTCCGAGTTCGGGTGCCGACTTCGGCCTTCCAGGGTCGACGATTGTGCGGCTTCTTTGGGGCATTCGTGTCATTTGGGGGAAAAACCTTATTCCCCCAACACTTCCCTAAAACTATAGGGAACAATTTGATGTTGAGATTTGGACAAGTGGTAGGAAGCAAACAGCAACCTTGGGAGTTTAGAGGCGACTATCCTGCTTAATTTTTTCACCTTGGAATGGTTTTGTCTTCTCACTTGGGATAAGAAGTTCATAGTGGTGAGATGATGTTCTTCACCATGGCAAGTGAAATGTTGGTGGTGAGAGTTGGATGAATACCAACTCTTCTTGACTAAACTCACAATTTGTTGGTGACCATTAAGCAAAACAAATTAATGCCTCTTATGGAACACCGGCGTGTATCTTTTCAGCTTTTTATTAATGGTCACTCGTATTGAATGTGTTAAGTAAATAAGTAGATTTTTGTGGTTATTTCAAGATTTGGAGATCATATGAACTCTTAATATATAGTGTTTTTGTGCTGGCTCTAGCTAATTAATGGCCATGATGAGGGCTAGGAAGAAACATTATCAGCCATCGACCATGGCTTAGCCAGTTATGCTCAATAATTAGCAGGCAGACCTCATGAATGATGCCGATAACGACGAAAAAAATGGTGATGCTTTGGTAGGAGGCGAGAAAAATGGGAGCAAAGTAGAGCAGCAAAGTTCCACATTAAACTTAGGGGTGCTTAAGTTTGTGAGGCATTGTGCGCTAGCTGCAATGGTGGCAATGAGGAATGCCATAGGGTAGATGAGCAACCATTTCACTAAAACAAAGGTTTATAGAAATTTTAAAGAGAAGGAAAAGAAAATACTGAGGGTTCTATATATTGTTCAAAGTTCGAGATAATGGACAATGTTGGAGCAGAAATACTGATGGTAGAGAATAATGAAAGGGAAGTAATTATATTTTGTTTTTGAGAAAAGAAGAAAATCTTGATGAAGCTCAACAAAAAGAAATAGCCCCACCTCAACCAGCCCCATATATCAATCACTAAGGCTCCGTTTGGGAGAGTTGTTGGAAGTAGAGCTTTCTGAAGTAGAGTTTTTATAAAAAGTTGTTTGTTCTTTGGTATCTACACTTCTAAAGTGTTGTGACACTTTAATATGTATTTGGTAAACAAATTAAGACAGTACTTTTGGTATGACAAAATGACCATAAAGGATATTGCATAGTATTATACAGCAGAGCATAATAAAATATAATATATATTAATCCATAAATATATGATATAGTATAATATTACTGTGATGTAATATAATATATTATAATATAGTAATATAATATTGTATACTATAGCATAATAATTTAATATAATATTATTTTATTTAATATAACATGTCAATGTATTATGATATAATGTAATATAATATTATATTTATAGTATAATACAATAAGAAAGATATAAAATATTATGATTATTAACATAAATTAATTTTTCATAATATAACAAATTTTCTAGCTAGGTGATAAAATCGGTAAAATAATTATTAAAGGAATATTTTGTGTAATTGTTATATTTTATAATGAGTATTTTGGTTAAAAATAGCTTTTCGACCGAGTCTAAAAGTACTTTTTTGGAAAGCTCCAAAATTGAGCTTATTCCAAAAAATTGTTTCTAGCTTTTTTAAAAACTAAAACAGCTTTTCAAAATTTTTACCAAACATCTTTATTTTATTAAAAGTGATTTTGGAAGATCAGAAAATTTTTTTTAGCTCTTCAAAAGCACTTCCAAATAAGCCTTGCAAGGTTTGGTGTTGCTAAAGTTGGACATGTGGGTGCGGTATAGTAGTTTTTTTCAATAGAAACTATTCAAATGAAAATGCTTTAAATCTCTATTAAAAAAAAAAGTTGGCATGCTAGATAATTTAGATCAATTATCTCATAATACTAATTTATTCCATTAGCTCTCTGATTTCTTGACTTGAATTTATGATCACCATTCAATGTGGTCAGAGCTTCAGCTTTGAATTCTTTGACAGGTATGGGACCCACTTTAGATCTTGCTGACAGAAAAGATAATGCCACATAAGCAATCTTATATTCCTGTCCCATGATTGGGTCCACTCCCATTTATATATGCTGATGCTGATACACCAAAAGCTTTACTCCATCACTATCTTTTGCACCACCTAACTTGACAGCTGCGTTCTGCCAAACCCCTCCCCTCTGCTTTTCTCCTCCACAAGGACTGGTTATGACTCCAGCATCATGTCCTCAGGCTGCCTCTGCCTCTGCCTCTGCCTCTGCCCCTGGTCCAAGTCTTCCCCTTGCCCTTGCTGCAGCACCACTGTGGACTCCCCTCTCTCCAAGGAGTTGACCTCCACCTCCCCTTCATCCAAAGTACCACCTCCAAACATTATCTAATCATCACTTGCTTTGCCTTTTGACCACCGACCACCAGATCAAAGACCCTTAGGAGTTGGGACCACCCCATACTGGGTCCCACAATAGATCCAGTCACCCAAAATGCGAACCTGGCTCCAACTTTGTTTAGCTTTGCCCCCAAATTGAATCAGTTTTCTTGAGCACCAGGTCTCGATAATTTAGGTCGACTTACGCCAATCCGATATTGTAAATAAAGCTGCAAATAAAGCGAGCTGCTCATTGGTAGATTATATAGTTTCATCATTGTAACAATGCCACTTGAGCTCATTTTACTTGCTGGGCCATAAAAGCTCATTAGGCGAGCGAGCAAGCTAAAAAGTTTACGATAACTTGATTCATATATAAGTTAGGTCATAGATTTGACTTAGTACTATGTTACTCTATAGTTAGGTCAATAGATTAAGGAGTTGATTATGTGCTTTTAGGCTCTGCTTAAACTTACCTCAAGATTCACAACTTCATTTATGGAATGACACGAGTCTAAGCAACTTATACTTGGAAAGATTTAATTCGGCCCTTTTTTAGTTTAGTATTGGATCAGAAAAGTCTAGCCTTCTAATTTTGGCTGTTTGTTGCAATTGAATGGACCTTATACAAGACCGCACAACTCATGTTGCTCTATAGAATTCGCAGTCATAGTTGCACAACACATTGAGGGTTCCGATTGAGAGATTGGACTTCTTTAGATTGATCCAAACTCTTGGCTCACTAGTCACCCCTAAATTGATCCACCTTAGGTTTGGGTTGGATTTGACTCGGGAACTTGACCGATTCCCCCAATCAACCATCAACCAACGTAGCTCACCGGAGGTGACCAGAACTGGGGACGGTTGAGATATGCCAGAAGCCAAAAAGGAGTAGCACGTGTACGTGATGACGTTTAGAGTGGCATTATAGTAATTCACTAAAATGACGAGGGCACTTTCATGGTATCACCTTTTAAGAAAAGGACAAAGAGCTGGACGGTGGTAGGAAAAGGCGGCTCACCAGTTCGTCCCTCCCCAGCTTTAAATCCCCTAAAAATTTAAATATAAAAACTTAAAAATAATAAAAAAAGAAAAGTCTTATTCATGTTTCCAATTTTACCCATTTCTTTATTTATTATCTCCTTCTTAATTGGCGGAAGAAAAAAAAAATATTTCTCATCTGAAAGGCATATTTCGATTTTTGTAGCCCCTCAGATTATAATATTATAATAATATATTTATTTATTTCTTCCATTTTTAACTTTTTCTATTAATCTTTTGCGTTCTTTTTTTTTTTCCTCCCGTTTCTCTCGCTTTCGCCTCTCCCATTTTCCGCTTGGAGTCTGTTCCTTGGGTTCCCAAGACCGCCGGCGACTCGGCGGCGGTTTCCTGACACTGCCGTCGAAAAAAGAGGTTTTCCGACCGGTCGAGTGGAAACAGGAACCCGGTCCGGGAAATTTCCGAGGGAATTAATTTAATTAAAAACTTTTAATTTTTTGGGTGCGAGGTGGTTCTCTTGTTCTCGAGCTCTCCTCTACTCTCCAATGGCGAGAGCTCGAGGAAACCCTAGGTCCTAGAATCGGACGGCCGAGAGCTCTGCATCCAGGCGCTGAGCCCCCGATCCAGCATCCGAGATATTTCTAGGGTTTCGTGGGGTTTATTTATGCATGGAGGTGAGGGAAGAAGGGGCTCCTCCGGGGGTGGCGGTCCCGGCGGCGGAGGCCGCTGGGAGCTGCCCTCCGCCACCGCTTCCGCCGGAGGTGACGGCCAAGGCGGAGTCGTCTAGCCAGGGCGGGGGGGCGGCGGCCACGACGGCGCTGCCGGCAGAGACAGCAACGTCAGCCCCGCCGCCGCCGGTGGCGGCGGGGCCGGTGGGGCCGGCGTCCGTGAGCGTGGCGATGCCGGTGTTGAAGAAGAAGCGGGGGAGGCCGAGGAAGTACGGGCCGGACGGAAGCTTGGTGATGCCGTTGAACCCGATGCCAATATCGGCCTCGGTGCCGGCAGGGGAGTACCCCACCGTGGCGGCAGTGGGGACGGCGATGAAGCGGGGTAGAGGGCGGCCAGGAGGTTTTGTGAGCAAGCAACAGTATGGATTCGAGTTGGAGTCTTTAGGTATGAAACTCTTTCTTTCTTTTTCTTTCACTGTGTTTTAGGTTATCTTGGTGCTGTGGTTGGGAAGATGATCTGATGCTAAGATAGTTCTTCTAGAATTGTTTCAGCTTGTGTCTGATTTGTGAATTTTATTAGAAAAATTATGGGGTTCTGTTTGAGATTCTTGTTTAAATTTGGTAAAAGATTTGATTTTGTTGTCAAGTTGGTCCCTTTCTGCTGCAATTGATGTTGGTTTTGATTTTCTTGGAACTTTGTTAGCTGATATGACAATCTGTGGTCCGCATATGGTCTTATGTGGTGTGTGTCTGTCTGCTGTCCCTGTCTCCCTTGGAGCTCGCAGTCGAATTTGTTCGGAACCTCTCGACCAGGGAGTTCGGAGGTACGTTGCTGGAATTAGTGTGTGGGACCACTGGATAAGATCTCTTGTATTAGATCTTGTAAGAAATGGGTCTCCTTTCTTCTGGGGAAAGACAAGTTTTGTGGGGTGGGCTTGGGGTACTGGGAATCTGATTCTTGTTGACTCTGCTTCTAGGTGAAATTTGTGAGTTTCCTGACACTGATGTGGGTTGGATTGTTCTCAAAATAATGAAAGGTGGGGTTGAAATTTTAGTTTCCTTCATTGATAGGCTGTTGAAACCTGATTCAGATTAAGCAAGTGCTTGTGCTGACCATATAAGGTTTTATTGGAGGGCAGTGGACAAGTGCTTACTGCTGCTCTGTGAATGATGGGACCCTCATATCAGATGAAGAAATTGTCTCAGGCAGTATTCTCTCCCCTTTTGAAAGTCCAAAAATCTGATGACCGTAAGAAATCAATTTTTGAATACTGCTTTAGCTGCATAGTCATTCCTTTCCTCTTCAGTATTCAATCAGTAAAATATGAGTGATTAGTTCATCTTAAGCTAATAAGGGAGTGCGATTTTTACATGATGTATGTTGTTGCACTTTGTTTCCCCTCAAGTAAGCATAGGTTGGGATGTGGTGGTTCACTCACTATTTGTAATTCCTTTGAGCAGGCGAAATAGTTGCATGTTCTGCTGGTGCAAATTTCACGCCTCATGTCATCACAGTTGCAGCTGGCGAGGTATTGTTGGCAAAAAGTGACTAATTTTTCGTGAGCATATACCACTTATTATTAAAAATCAGTAAAATACAAGTGTTGTCTTCGAGATCACCTGGCATGCTCATCTTTGCACTATCTACCGTGCATATTTTCTCCATCTCATATGAACTTTAAATTCTAAAATAGCCGACTTTTTTTCTTAATTCACTGTACTTAAATCAAATATTCGCCATAAAGGTGTATAACTGTGTCGTAAAGTAGTTAATATTGTTTTGCATTGTATTGTTGAAGATTATGCCACACTATAGTGTTTTCATCTAGTTATTTACAAGCTTTTTTTCTTTATAATTTGACATTTTTATTTTTAAAAGTCTTTTATAGGACTTTTCTATGAGCTGAATTTTTTTTTATTCTGCTATTTGTTATTTGTTTAAATATAAAATTTAACCCCACTTTACAATTTTGTAAATTTAAAGGAGTAAACTACTTTGTCATCAGCAGTAACCTTTTTACTTATGTGTGACTTCGATGGAGCTTCCTATATACATGGTACAAGCATGTTAGCTGATTTATGTAATATATTAAAAGTTTAGGGCCAATTTGGCATCACATTTATTTCTTATTTTATATGTTTAATATAAAAATATAAAAAATTGAGGCATAAAACATGTTTTGTGCTATCTTTTTATTTTCTATTTTTAAAAATCACATCCATTATTTCTAAAAAAAATGAAAGTAAGAAATTTTTGCTTTCAATATTTTAAGAAACAAGAAATTTATGTTTTTACCACCACCATTAACACTACTATTTTCACCTCCACCGCTAATGCCATCACCGCCACAACCATCAAACTCACCGCCTTCACCACTGTTACTACCTTCATCACACTACTACCGCCATCATCACCGCCCCTGCCACATAGCTATCACTTCTGCTATCATCACATAGCCTCCAACCCTGCCACTACTATTGCTGCCTCCACCACGTAACCAATATCCCCGCTACCATTCTCTCCACTATACTGTTGTCACCATCCTTGTTGCCTTCGCATGGTTGGTGCCCTTGCCACTACCATTACTGTCACAACCTCTACCATACAGCCATCACCCTGCCTTCAATGTCACTGGTACCTCCATTGCCTCTGTTGTTATTACCATGACCTCCGCCACCATTACCATATTTGTATTTTTAAAATAATTGACTATGCGAAACCTTGCCAATATCATCACATAGCCTCCAACCCTGCCACTACTATTGCTGCCTCCACCACGTAGCCAATATCCCTGCTACCATTCTCTCCACTATATTGTTGTCACCATCCTTGTTGCTTTTGCATGGTTGGTGCCCTCGCCACTACCATTACCGTCACAACCTCCGCCATACAGCCATCACCTTGCCTCTAGTGTCACCGGTACCTCCACTGCCTCTGTTGTTATTACCATCACCTTCGCCACCATTACCATATTTGTATTTTTAAAATAATTGACTATGCAAAATATTTTTATATTTTTAAAAATTTAGAAACAAGAAAAATAGAATTTTTATTTTTCTATATCTTTGAGAATAGAAAAATGAAAGTGATGCCAAATGACATCTTAGGTTCTACAATATACTTAAGTACATTGGAACTCTTCAATGCTAATTAAAAAATGGAGAAAACCTTGCTGATATATACTTGGAGGTTCCTCTTTTCAACATTAAGCCAAGCCTAAACTTCCTCATCCAACCTTCACATGTATTATCAATACATTTGGTGAAATTATTTCCAACTCTTGCAATGTAATAAGCTTTAATTATTCTTTCATATGTTCATTTTCTTTTCAATTTTCTTAATATTCTACAATTCCCTCAATATTCTAAAAAAAAAGTTAATAATGGAATCATTTGATTTACTTATTTAGTTGGTTGATTAAGCCGGTTTGGGACAAAACATAAAAATTCTATTTTGGCTTGCTCTCACAATTAGTGTTATCTTAATTTGGTGCGACTATGAATTTCAGCAAGAAATTTTTAACTCACCCAGTACCTTTGATGATTTTTAGATGGTCTGGATCCTAATTCCTCATGGTTAACATGGATTTTTTTTTTCAAAAGTAATTTCCCTGCCACTACTATTGGTGCCTCCACCACGTAGCCAATATCCTTGCTACCATTCTCTCCACTATACTGTTGTCAACATCCTTGTTGCTTTTGCATGGTTGGTGCTCTCGCCACTACCATTACCGTCACAACCTCCGCCATACAGCCATCACCCTGCCTCCAGTGTCACCGGTACCTCCACTGCCTCTGTTGTTATTACCATCACCTCTGCCACCATTACCATATTTGTATTTTTAAAATAATTGACAATGCAAAACATTTTTATATTTTTAAAAATTTAGAAACAAGAAAAATAAAATTTTTATTTTTCTATATCTTTGAGAATAAAAAAATGAAAGTGATGCCAAATGACATCTTAGGTTCTATGATATACTTAAGTACATTGAAACTCTTCAATGCTGATTAAAAAATGGAGAAAACCTTGCTGATATATACTTGGAGGTTCCTCTTTTCAACATTAATCCAAGCCTAAACTTCCTCATCCAACTTTCACATGTATTATCAATACATTTGGTGAAATTATTTTCAGCTCTTGCAATGTAATAAGCTTTAATTATTCTTTCATATGTTCATTTTCTTTTCAATTTTCTTAATATTCTACAATTCCCCCATTATTCTAAAAAGTATGTTAATAATGGAATCATTTGATTTACTTATTTAGTTGGTTGGTTAAGCCGATTTAGAAAAAAACATAAAAATTCTATTTTGGCTTGCTCTCACAATTGGTGTTATCTTAATTTGGTGCGACTATGAATTTCAGCAAAAAATTTTTAACTCACCCAGTACCTTTGATGATTTTTAGATGGTGTGGATCCTAATTCCTCATGGTTAACATGGAAATTTTTTTCCAAAAGTAATTTTGCTGCCACTACTATTGTTGCCTCCACCACTTAGCCAATATTCCCGCTACCATTCTCTCCACTATACTATTGTCACCATCCTTGTTGCTTTCGCATGGTTGGTGCCCTCGCCACTACCATTACCCTCACAACCTCCGCCATACAGCCATCACCCTGCCTCCAGTGTCACCGGTACCTCCACTGCCTCTGTTGTTATTACCATCACCTCCGCCACCATTACTATATTTGTATTTTTAAAATAATTGACTATGCAAAACATTTTTATATTTTCAAAAATTAAGAAACAAGAAAAATAGAATTTTTATTTTTCTATATCTTTGAGAATAGAAAAATGAAAGTGATGCCAAATGACATCTTAGGTTCTACGATATACTTAAGTACATTGGAACTCTTCAATGCTAATTAAAAAATGGAGAAAACCTTGCTGATATATACTTGGAGGTTCGTCTTTTCAACATTAAGCCAAGCCTAAACTTCCTCATCCAACCTTCACATGTATTATCAATACATTTGGTGAAATTATTTCCAACTTTTGCAATGTAATAAGCTTTAATTATTCTTTCATATGTTCATTTTATTTTCAATTTTCTTAATATTCTACAATTCCCCCAATATTCTAAAAAATATGTTAATAATGAAATCATTTGATTTACTTATTTAGTTGGTTGGTTAAGCTGGTTTGGGCAAAAACATAAAAAATCTATTTTGGCTTGCTCTCACAATTGGTGTTATCTTAATTTGGTGCGACTATGAATTTCAGCAAGAAATTTTTAACTCACCCAGTACCTTTGATGATTTTTAGATGGTGTGGATCCTAATTCCTCATGGTTAACATGGAAATTTTTTTCCAAAAGTAATTTTCTTTATTCCTCAGCACTGCAATCTAAGTTGGCCCCTTTATCTCTCTCCTTTTCAACCGAAACTCATGTTTTTTAGCTTTCTACATTAGTCTGCATTAGTCTATCAAAGAAAACTAAACAAAGTATTGGCGATCCTGATATTTATAACAGCAATTAAGCACCAAGAAATGAACTTTGTTTTTATTCTTTCCTCTTAGTAATTTCATTACTGACAATTTTAATTAGTCACTGGTATTTAAATACTTTGATGCTCATCTTTGACAGATTGTACATTTCAACTCCATGCAATTTGAATTCAATGGGGTGGTTCGGAGAATATCATTAGCAAGTTTTGTCATACCGGTCGGTATCGTACCATATCGGACGTACCGTACCAATATCGAACTGGTATGCAGTCTTGTACTGTATCGATACCGAACCGGTACGTAGTCTCATACTGTATCGACACTCGGTACGCCTCGCCATCTCGTACCGTACCATACACCGACACTATAATAGGATGATACCAATATGGGGTCTAGTACCAAGGTGGCGAACTTCGCTAGCAAAACTATATACATTAGTGTTATCACTATGTTGCCACCTTGCAACCTACTGAAGATCAAGGTTTCCTTAGTTTTGAATTACAATACTTACAATTTGGCAAGATTACAACCGGCAATTGTCTCATGCCAAGTTATCGAGAGTCATATGTTATGGAGACCATGATCGCCATAAATGTATTCACCAGTGCCTTCTGATGATGATTATTTCCCTTTTTTCTTGCACTTCTTTGTTTTTTTGAAAATGATGCTTCAATTACATCTGCTTATTGCTTGGAGGGAACATGGTAGACAGAATGTTGTGTAAATGAATATGGTCACAGAAAAATCTTTAGAGGTTTTACAAACTTTTGAGTTTTTTTAATGGCAGATAGATTTTTTGTGCAAAAAATAATGCTTTCTGAGGTAATTTTTATGACATTGATCTTTTGGTTAATAAAAGTATGACTTCTCATAAAATAAGAAATAAGAAAGTCCTTTTTAGAAGTGATGTTCTCTTTCACAAATTGCAGTAGAAGAAGTGGTTGCAAATCTTATTATGTAATAGTATCTATCAATCTTCACTATATGCCAAAACTCTTTGTTGTTGTGAATTGTTTAATTTACCTTTGTAATTTTTTTCTAGGATGTTACTATGAAGATCATATCCTTTTCTCAACAAGGTCCTCGAGCTATTTGTATTCTATCTGCTAATGGTGTCATATCAAATGTTACACTTCGTCAACCTGATTCCTCTGGTGGTACATTGACATACGAGGTTTGAAAGCTGATCCTTCATCCATGAAATTTATGGTGATGTTTTGAATTCTTTGCACTAGTTGAAGAAACTGTCTAAACTTATCATTCATCAACTCATTCTCACTTTCTACCTAAACCAACATTGTTTTCTTTATGTAAAACAGATTAGGCTTGCTGACTATTTTTTAGAGCTTCTTGGAAAATAATTGATCTTTGAAGAACAAATGTTGGAGATACAAATAAGTTCTACATTAGGACATGAAACTAAAATATAAAAGGATTAGATTCAGAAAGCAAACAAATGGCCATATTAGGGCTTTATTCATGGAGACTCTGTATAATAACTAACTCAACAGTAGAAATTGGTAGCACAACTCCATAATGGAGAGTCGAAGCAAACTCAAGTGACATGGAAAATATGGGCCTGAAAGTCACATTAGACTGTATGACAAACACCAAGCTGATTTTATTAATTGATAAGGAAGACTAGATTGAAGCAAAGATGAGATCAACAGTACAGGAGAAACTAGATGGTGATACCCCCACATAAGAAAATCTGATATCTGACTGGTGTGGTTTTAGTGAATAGATGATCAATGGAACTAAAAACATGATATTAGTAGCTGAATTAAGTTAGGACAAACAAGACATTTGTTGGTGCCAGGTAGACCTGTGAAAGCCTTTTTGAAAGAAATATTAACTCCAAATTTAAAGATTTATAAGTTGCAGGATAGAGGGACCATAGTAGGTGGACCGTATATATATTAATGAATAAATGAATGTGGTGTTCATTGGACTCGTGCAATAGTCAAAGTAGAGTTTGACAAATTGGAGGCACTATGTGCTAGTAATGGGCTACCAAGCGGTAAGGAGCTAATATGGGGCTCCATGGGGCAATACAGTCAATTTAGATATTGGGCCTCTTCCAAATCATAGGGCTTGTTCCATTCTTGACCTCGCTTATATTTGTTGATGCACCAATACTTTGAGTACCGTGTGTTGAGTTCTACCTTACCTCCTTTGTCTTTTTGACCTCTTCTTAGTTTTCCCCCATTCTTTGGATCTACCTTTGGGTATAAGGCATCTTTTCACCTCCTTAAGTCCGGTAACCTTGTATTTTTTCTTTCCAAATACATATTGACCCATGTTGACACACTTTAATATCTAAATCTCCAATGGAAGCAATTTCTCCATATATGTAAATATTGTTATGCTCCCAACAAATATCCTACTTCTGTGGTGACATTGGTGAACCTGCATTTGTTGACAACAGCAAGCACATTATTATAACGGTCTAAACAAATTGTGATCTCAGTGACTTGAGGTGACTCAATGTATTATACAACTAAACCGGAAAGTTTGGTATGAAAATATAGGGAATGACTTATGCTTGCATCTTCGTAACCAAGTTCATGTTATGATCATCAACATTTAGTAACATAATTATGTAATACATGATTTAATTTAGGGATTATTTATTTGTTTTTAGTATTTGGTAATCCAATTTTCATTATTAAGTGAAAAATGTGTTACGTGCTTATTGTGTTATACATATTACATTGTTAAAAAAAATTATGATATTAGTAGAAATTCAAGAAACCACGGAACACTCATGCTGTCAAGCCTATCCTTCACATTGTCGAGCAGCCGATCACCTTCAAAGGATGGATAGAAGGGATCAAGGGGAGATAATTGGGTTATCTAAGTAAAACACTTGTCTAGTCACTATACATCAAAACACACCATAATGCAGCTCCATTGGACGCTACCATGTAGGTCAATACTTGTAAGTACAAGTTGATAACATTTTGAGCATGACATAGCTCTCTATATTGTGTTAAATAGTCACGAATATGGAACATATATGTTTTTATGTATAATACGCAAACAAACACATGCACTTTTTTCACTATTAAATTCTACCAAACATGGAGATCTTGGTCTACCTAATCCTATCATTCACTAATCAACAACTTAGCAGTATTTCTTCATAGCTTTCCATGATCGAACATGGCTCCCTATTTGATCAAGAGCTCACTTTTGCCTAAGGTGTTAAGCTTGCTAAAGGCTAGTAGAGATTTTCAGTTAGATGGTAACCCTCCTTCAATCAAGTTACTCTCTTAAAGGAGGATCGTCTCATAGTAACATATATCCTCCATTGGTTGTGTCTAGATGCCATTTCTAGTATTATGATAATAAAAACTCTTGAGACTTGAGAGGGGTCTCTGAATGTCCAACTTTTGCTCATTAATTTGTATTCAAAGAATTATAGTTCAACTAAATATTGTCATAGTTGCATTTCTTATTAGTCTAATCAATTATAAAGAAATACGAGAGGCTTCCAACAACATAGAGTAGGAGCACATATATCCATTAATGTGACATAAATAACTAATTATTTCACCTACGGTTTGCCAAACCATGCCGAAACGATTGGTTTGGGGCATATAGAACCAGACTAGTCGATTATCGGCACAGTTTGTCATATTTATGTGAGACAAGGCTTACCGGCTTAAGATTCATTCGATTCAAGGGCTTCTCGGTCTCTCCCATCTGCTTGCGCTCATCTCACCCTTGCCGACCAACAATACTCCCTCTCTCCCTGCCCTCTCCATCGAGATCCCGATTTCCTTGTCGGACCTGCCGCTTAGTCGGCAACCAAGCCAAGCCTCCCCATCTCTTGGATCCCTTGTTTGACCTCTCTTACTCCCCTTTTTCCTCTTCCTCTCTTTCTTCCTTCCCATCTCTCACCGATCTCCCTTCACCTCCGCCGGCGACAGTTGTGCTGTGGCGGCTCCGCCTCCCTCCCTCCCTCTCTTTCTCCCGTCTCTCTCTGTTTCAACACATTTTGGGATGGCATGGTACGGATCCATACCGTACTGTATCGTACTGGTAGCTGACCGGTATGGATCATAACACCAGTTTGGTAAACCTTGGACTTTCACCATTTGCTTGGATCAAAACAATCCATCAATTTGGCTACAATGTAGGAAATTTCTCCCCATCTAACCTAAGTTATGCATTACTATTAAGAACTTGCTTTGCACATGCGACTTAGTAACACAACTTCAACGTTAGATGCAATGTATCTTCACTGCGTATATGAATTTACTATTACAATTTCAATGTTATATAACCCTTGTATCACTACCTGGAAATGTTTTTCATTCCTTTTTCTTTCCTTAATTTTGAATTGCATTATTGCGTTCTCTTTTTTCATGACTCAAGGTTCTGTATAGCAAATATTGTCCGCTATTAGTTATGCATATGTTGGATCATATGTTACTTAGAATGGCATTTAATGAGCATTAAAATAGGAATGATTATTTTTTTTCCGCCCCACATGAATTTTAGATGCTAGTGGTTTTGTTTGTGTCCTGGTTCAGTAGACCTAGGTTTGAGCCAAATTGGATTTGGTTGCATTGTTTGAACATTGATCTGATATGTCCGCCGAACAAGTTTAGTTAAAATGGAAATTTAATGTTAGGTTTAAGTCAGCAGTGAGTTCCACCACTATGCTATTTTGCTGGGTCAAATTGGATGGATTTAATTTTGATAGATTAATCGCTGACCTAGTTGGAATCCACAGTTTGGAGTTTAGGTACAGTGGTGGCTGAGGTTAGGTCTGAGTCTTCTTGACCCACTTGCACCTTTAAATATTAGAGGATGCATTTCCTCCATATGGTCAAGTGGTTAAACTGGAAACTTAATCTCACGTAAATCGGATTATTTTGCTACTAGCATTACAATACAGTTACAATGTTGTCAGGATTCAGTAAATACTGTTAGTCACATATAGGTTCACTTCTTATCTTTATCTATTCTACTATCATTTCATTATTATGTATATTCTCAAGTTGGATGGCCCACCATGTATTTTGCAATTGTAATATTTGGGCTCAAATCCAACTCTCTCTCTCTCTCTCTCACACACACACATACATACACAAACTGACAATTCTATTCGTTCTCTACTATATTGAAGCTCTTATAAATGCAAGCACTGTTGTTTATGACTTCATGAATTACATATTTTTTTTTGCTTTTTACATTTCTTCTAGAATTTCTGTTATCTGTGTTTTGTTTTTTCTTTATAAAAAATGGATATGTATTATTAGGCTTGTAATTTATACCTCAAGGATGATTATAGTTTATCATGTCAGACCTTTTAATCTTCCTTCTTCTTCTGGACTATCAACTCTCGAAAACCTTGGTGCATCTGTTCTGGGTTAAAACAATTTAAATTGTGGAATGAGATAGGTATCCTTTACTGCTGGTTGGTCTTTCGGGAATGATAATAAGCATATCTTGCCTGCTGTTGCCTTGATTGGGAAGTTGACAACAATTCATTGGGGGTTAATGTTAGGTTTTCTGCTGATCGTAGGTTTTCTTTTTTTTTTAACTTTGATTGGCCATACTTTAATGGTCCAGAAAGCTGACCCTATGAAAAATAGGCTTGCATCTCAGAACTAAGGTGAACTGTTTGGATTTCAATGGTGAATGGGATCTTAGAAGTTAGAACACAATCTTGATTCTCTGGTCAATCTGCTTTCAGCAAATGCAATGGGTCTAGTTTACTTGGTAAATAACACTTGTAGATGTATCTTTTGATATCCCAAATTGGACTTAAGTGCCTACTGCCTACTATATAGATCTCAACATTCTCTATCCCTCCCTTCCCCCCTTGTGCATTCATGTGTTTGCCTGTGCATGCTGCTGCTGCCAATGCTGCTTAATGATGCACCTTATTCCACTTGCTGTTTCTGTAGGGCCGCTTTGAGCTGCTATCCTTATCTGGATCATTCATGCCAACCGAAAATGGGGGAACAAGGAGTCGATCTGGTGGAATGAGTGTTTCTCTTGCAAGCCCTGATGGTCGTGTTGTTGGTGGTGGAGTTGCTGGTCTACTCGTGGCTGCTAGTCCTGTGCAGGTAACACTGTTCAACACAAGGTGCAAAATTTGATTCTTTAAATACTTGTTTTTGTTGAAGTCTTCACATATCCCTCTTGTTTAAAAAGGTTTTCATCGTTTGATTGTCCATCAATATCTAGATGGTTATTTTTCCTATTATAAATTATCGGTCAAAGACAGCTATAGAAATGAAAGTTATATGAAGTAATATGTACACTCATAAGAACAAAGGTACAGTTTTTACTTTAACAATATAACATCAGGGATGATGATGGGGATTCAACAGAACCAATGGGGCTGGGAGCTCTTCTGGAGAAGATAGGATGTTGGACATTTCTTCCTCCTAGTCCTATCCTTATGGAGAGAGAACATCAGCATAGCAGCTAGTTCCCTCTGTTTTTGTATCACTACTATCTATTCTGTTTTCTATTCTTATGTTCTGTACCAATGCTGGAATAATTACAGAAGAAAAGGGGAAGGGAAGAACGGCTTGTTAGAGCTTTATATAAGGGAAGAGTAGAAGTGTTAAAAGGGAGAGAAAAACTAGGGAGGTGGTGGAAATTGACATGCAATTTTGTCTCAGCATGTGGAGATGGAATAAGTGTAGGCAAGATAAACAGAGTCGCATGGGAGGGAGGAAGTTTTTAGGAGAAAGAAGAGGTGAAGGGTCAACAATTGTGGTTTCCTGGCTTGGCTTTGGTAGCCATAGTATGGTAGATTCCTTTAGGTCCCTATTGGTTGGGCTTATATTTTTGTCTATTTTGGAGTTTTGATGCTCTTTTCCCACTGTGGAAATTGTACAGAACAGGAAGTCTTATTCTATGCTAGCCATGCGAGCGTGATAATTTGATTTTGAGAGATCTCCACTTAGTATCTTGGGAGATTGCCTTTTTTGAGCAAAGTGTCTTGGGAGATTGCAATGCAAGTTATGGATCTGATCAAGGCTTTTAAACTTGGTTTTGGTTTTGTCCCCTATACAGAGTTTGTTTTCGGCAATTTCAACAATCTCAGTGATTTTGCTCAGTCTCGTCATTTCAACCAATTAAGGCAAGTTATTTTACATCATTTTATTATGTTTTAAGTTATTTATAATAAGAAAAAAACTAAAACCAATTAAGGCAAGTTATTTTACATCATTTTATTATGTTTTAAGTTATTTATAATCATAATTTATGTAGTTTGAATAGTTGTAGACTGAAATTAAATTGTATTGAAGTGTAATTTATTCAATAAATCACATGAATGCACTAAATATATTGAGTAAAATACTATGCATGTACATGCATTTTGAGTTTCACAAATTGCGATATTTTTTTTATAACTTAACAGCATATCAACATTGCATCTTGCTCACCCATAACAACAAAACTTTGACAAAAATAATACTAATTAGATTATAAGAGCCTAAGATGAATGTGTAGTTAAAACAATGAGTCTCAACTGAAATTGATCTGTTTTGGCCAAAACTGAAATATTTTGACTAATGGATCAGTTTGGGCCAAAACTTTAATTCTTGGATCTGATGGCTACTAAAATAATAGAGTTCAGTTTCTGTTAATAGTTTAAAAAACTAAAAGGAGAAAGTAGGTTACGAAGGAAAAACATAAATGGGAATATTGCATGTGATAGTTTTGAAAAGGATTAGATGTGATAAACTAATTTGTTTTTGGAAATAAGAAGTTAGGATACGCTAAAGAGCCACATATTGGGTTCTATTTATGTGGTTAGATCTCATCCATAGATAATGGGCAAATAGGATCATAATCATCAATTAACAAGTAATGGAAAGAACCTCACAATATCGAATTCGAGTGGAACAAATTGAGGGGATGAGGAAGGAAACAGAGTTATTGCTTTCCCCGCTAAAAACAAAGAAAAGTTTCGACTAGTCCTGTATTATGTGGCGCTTTTCTACAAAGATGGAGTTTCCAACTACCCCACTGAAAAGTGGGCTTTTGTGACAAATAAGAGGAATGCTAGGGGCACACTTTTCATGCACAGGACAAGTTCCCTCTGCCACAAAGCACAAGGGGTTTGGTGTGAATCATGGAAATTGGTGCAATACACCAGGTGTGGTTGAATATGTTGGTTTGGGGACCTTTCATGTGCACTAGCTAGCACCGCAAAGCATTTTCTGATGAATAATGTACACATGGCCAGTTCTCTCAATAAAACGTAAACACAAACATGAGATGGTTATGATTGTGGCGAAAATTATTTTGCTATATAGAACATCATTGCAAGTAATTGGCTAAAAATACATGGACTTCAAAATAGTAACTTGTAAAAGATCCCGCCCCTCCAACCATGCAAGGGAAAGAAAAATATAAAGATAATAATAATGAAAATTAGATAAAATAATATATGATTGGAATTACCATTAGAAGTACATAAAAATATGTTGCTTCACAATGTGCATGCAATATCGTTCATGCATCATGACTAGAGGAAGAGAGCCTCACGTCATGATTATACTAGATAAGCCTTATACATTCAGTGTGCTACAAAATAGAGACAAAATTGTTAAATTTACACTGAACCATGTGTTTGATCTGCTATTGAGAGTGTGATGATACATAAGTTTGCGTATAAACTTGGGTGGATAACTATAGTGGATTCTCCCTTTAGTGTAGATGAAGAGGGCGGTACTGGACTGCAGCTTCATATTGTTTTGGCAATTTGCCAATGCGCCATGCCTGTGGCTTTAATTCATTTATTGTGAGGATAATACGGACTGATGCTGTTTCCACTTGAGTTGTTTAACATACAGAGAGTGTGAAAAAAAGAGAGACAAAGATCTGATGCAAAAGAGAGGACGGAGGAGAGTAGTTGAGACAGGATTGATAGAAATATAGAGTGAGGGAGAGGGTCAGTTCAATTGGAGTCTTTCCTCTCTCATAGAGGCCACCTTGGTTGAAACTTGACACATGAAACAGAGAACTACCCAACCCACTTCCATTAGAGAAATGAGCTAATGGGAAGAGATTCCCATCAGTGATCAGAGAGAGTGCCTTATTAGAAGAAAAAACATCCTAGCTAGAAGTTGAGAGAATTTGATGCTTTTGTACTAACAGATAAATCTCATAATTGCAATAATTAAGGGAAAGATAAAAAAAAAATTCTGTAATATAACCAATAATGAAGAGAAATAGACATGAAATCCTAGCTTTCCTTTTATTTCTCTGAATTTAATAGCGCACTAGGAAAGGATGATGGGGTCACTGAATAGTCTATGCTCTCTCTGTTCCTCTGATTTCTCTTGGAGTTTTGGCGAATCTTGGAGAGGTGATGGCTTTCTCTCTTTCTTGAATTTTTGATTTTTGATTGTTGGAGAGGTGAACCAAAAGCATCCCAGCGCCTTTTTCTTTTTTTGCTGCGTGCGGTAGTATATGTATGTGTTTGTGTGTATTACTTTTCCATATTCCAATAGTGGAGAATATCTTTTAGAGCCTTTATGAAATCTTCTATTTGCTCCCCCTTTGCTCCAAAGCCATTAGAGCCTCTTAGCAACCAAAAGAATGCTCCTGTTTTTGTTCCAGATGAGTCATCTAGTTTTATTTACTACATGCCCATTTACACTTCAGTCGCATATGATCTCAGTGTGACTTCAAGTTAGACTTCATATACCTTAATAATTTTGATTAGCTTGAATGTATTTTAGGAAATCTACTTAATCAACTGGACGCTCTTTCTTCCGCTGTTCTATATCAGGTTGTGGTGGGAAGCTTTTTACCAAGCTACAAGCTGGAGCAGAAAACCAAGAAACCAAAATTAGAGACTTCATCTCTGTCAATGCCCGCAGCTGCAGTGCCAATTTCCAGCATGGAGATGGAGGAGGCTTATGGTAGCATGCAAGGGCTGCGGAGCTCAGCAGCCCCAAAAACAAACCTCGCAACTTCCTCCACATTTAGGGCAGAAAACTGGGCTGCTCCTCTACAGTCAGCACCTGACACAAGGAACTCCACAACAGATATTAACGTTTCTTTGCCTGGAGGGTGAAGTTATTCAGAAAGTCGTCTGTTGCACACCTCTGAGGCATCATACTGACCAGAAGTTGACAACCTTTTGTAACAGCTGCCTCTGCATGTGTTGCAAATGAATGATTGGAACTCACCTTCTCTAACTTGTCTGGTAAGCTTGTTTGCATGCTTTAGCTTTTCTCCAGTAGATGAACTTTAGTGTCTGGTTTCCCTAGGTTTCTCTGGAACAGAATGATGACTGTGCTCCTTCTTGTTGTCTAGCTTGGTTGATATTTATACTTGTAACACCTGGTTTTCATTCAGTGGTGTTTAAATTCAATCATTTGTAGTTTCAGCAAATTTCATGTTGATGGATACTTGATTTTGCAAGTGTGATGAAATCATGATGCTCTCTTTTTGTTCCTTCTGAGGTGGCCAAGAAATCTTGCCGTCTCTTCAATTGATCTTGGGGCATATGATGGACAATTTTTTTTTAGCTTTTTGAACTGATCACCGATAAATAGAAGCCTCATATAAATTGGGGTACTTTTTGGGTGTGTCTGTGTGAATCAGTGGGTGCTTGTGTGTGAGATTTCTTCTTCCCCTCGGATTGTATTTATTTCCCGATGCATTAAAGGAATTGAAAGCTGTTAATAGAAGTTGTCTCAAAATAAAGGAAAAACCAAGCGTTAGTAAAAGTTGTCTCAAAATAAAGGAAAACTAGGTACCAGACAGTGGGCACTGTAAGTTAATAATTTAGGATTCAATCCAAAAAAAGATAGTTTAAAAGTGTTATGTAGGTTTTTTGGCCTTGAATCATTATTTAAGATCTATCTAATATATAGTCATTGTGGGATTGAGGATATAATTTCATTCGAATTCAATAACAAGTACTACAAAATTCAATTGTAAATTATTAATATTGTTTTGGCAGGCCGAATTTACTTTAATACTATTTATTGTAATTAATTCAATAATATTTTGGTCTTTTGGCATCGTATAAGTATTTAAGGTATATCTAATATATAGCCGATGTGGAATTAAACACATTGCAGCATGAATTTTTATATTAAAATATTAAAAAAAGTAAAAATTCTATGAGCGCAAAGACGTATTTATGAAGAATATTGTTTTGGTAGAATAATTTGAGAAAGCTAATTCAGTATTAATTGTCTCCCCCTATTAGCTCGCTACTTTTGGCGAGCACTATGCGTCCGTGGATGGTGATACCTGGCCCTGCATGCATGATGTGCACAAGCTCGCATATGGCAATGCTCGGAACTGTAGTAGGCTTAAATTCATTCCATATTGGCCTCATGTCGATGTACATAAAAGAGAGTTCAGTGTCTTAAGAAATTTTGATCTTTCATCATCTCATCCTTCCAACTGCAGTATCTCATGCATGCATGCATGTATGCATGCATACATACAAACATACATACATGGTTGAATTATACACTTTAACTCCTTAAAAATGAGTTAAGGAATAAAAGTAAATAACAAAGTGTCTAAATTCAAGAACCTAATCAGTGAACATCATCTACATTGTAAAAAATACTTAGAAACTAAATTCATGTATTTTGAAGGTTGCAATCTAATTATTAAGTAGATATCAAAATGGTTGATCTTAATAGCATGACACTATATTTTACTATGATATAATAATCAGAATATTTTGAATTTAGATGTACCCATCTTTCAAATGTGTAGATCATGTTTCATACTATATGTTCAATTTACATGCTCTTTCCTGCATTTTACGATACCAATGCAAATAATACAGTTCATTTTTTAGCAAGTTGATGCATATGTTAAGGTACCACCAAAATATATGAATTTTAGTTTTGAGGCATCTTTATAGTGTAGGTTTTTAATGGTTTGGATCTTTAGTTGAATAGCTTATTATTAATTCTGAAATCATTAATTCCTCTTTTAAGAGGGTGATATAAAGTGTGTAGGGGGATTAATTTCAAAAATGAGCTTTTCATATGTAGAGAGGGATGCCAACAAGCTGAGCTAAAATTGGTCGACAAGTGAAACATGTAGGTTAGAAGATATTGGAAAGCCATGTGTTTGCAAGTTGAGGATGGATATGGGTTCTTTGTGGGCATGTGATTGCAGGTGTTTTTGGATTTGCTTCCTCACTGAGGACTGATCATTTGTCATATGTTCGGCAAGGCATCGATTGACTACTCGATGACCTATAATGGTGGATCGACATGAAATGCATAGAGAGCACGTATTCATCAAAATCATTGAATGTCCAATTGAAGATTGCTCTCCAATTGTCCCAGTTTAGCGATCAATCCGTCTATACTAGCCTGCAATCTTGGATAGACTCCTGAACAACGATAGTGATCGAGGACTTATTATTTGCCATGCTATCACCATGGTGTAAGTCGATCACTTTGAGGACTAGTAGCATGTGGATGACGAATGCCTAGATGGATAAATGGCAATGTTTTTTGTAGTTATAATCAATATTTGTTGTGCTGATCAATATCATACCGTACCTCATATCAACACTGTAACAGAATGGTATCGGTATGGTATCTGGTACCGAGACAATGACTTGTTATTCTAATAGTTAAACAAATAAGCGGTCAGTCGATCTATGCTAGCCTATCAGGCTTTCTATTTTTTATTAGTTTTCCAATTTCCTTCTCCATGAGTCCAAGTTGGATTCTTATGCCCAATTCAAAATCACAAATAAATAAATTAATTAAAGAAAACACCCTCAACTACTCCAGGGCCAGACTCCTGACTTTTCCTCTTGTTTTCACTCACTCCTCACTCCATATGCTGAGATGCAAGTATATACCTCTTGCTACACAATAGTATATTATAAGCACAAACATTATATTGACCTCCACCTTAAAATAGAAAAAAAAAAAAAAAGGTTATTTCCTTGCTAGATCCTTTTTTGGTTTGACCCTAGTTGGATGGGGAGCTTCATACATAGAGAAGACAAGAACTAGGTGCTCAAATAGGTTATTGCCAGCAACCGCGTTGGAACATGCGTTAGCGAAGGCTGCGTTAGCCTGCGGGGAGGCTGAAGCGTTCTATGCTTACCGGACTGAGATGGAAGTTGAAAGGGTAGACAGAGGCCAATAAAGACAAAGGAGTTTAGGACGAAAACAAATGATTGCGATCCTGATCGGCCAATTTGATCATCCAATAAGGGATGAGAACACACCATCCATTGCACTGCACAACCAAAATCTCACCCCTTCTGTCATGGGAGGATGGCTTGGTTCAAGGCAGACGAACATCAGAAATGCTCCCATTGATATAGGTTTGACGCGAGGGTATAGCTCATGCTGGTTATTATACTCATGGGTGGTGTTTATTTGTGGTGTCTGTAGGATAATTGAGGAGCCTTAGAACTTCCATCTTCTTCCTCCTTAATCTCCTTTCTTTCTAACTTCCATTTCGCAGAGGATATCAACAATTCGATGCCTCCTGCAGGGAATTTTTGGTTTCTCTAACCATTCTAAGATAAAACTCAAATCCAACCTAATCTAGCAGTCTTATCCCTTCCACTTCAACCAAATCTGACTAAATCGCTTGAGCCCGATCGCAACGTATCATGCCTAATTATATTCGATCGTTCTTGGTCATGCCCGATCTCCATCTTAGCCACCGAATTTGACATAATGCTACCTAAACCGGCCTAAACACAACCTTATGTCCAGTTGCATTTGAATGCGTCCGATCAAACTCGGTCGCACTTAGTCATGTCCAGTCTTCCTTGATCGCGAGCGATCAAACCCACTTTGACCCAATCAGAGACCATTCTACTTACCCCAACCTAATCTTATTCACCCTTACCTCAACGTAACCCAGTTAATTAGCTCCAAAATCGTCTCCTAGCATCCTAAATTAAGCCCATCTTGGACCCAATTAGAATTGTGCCAAGCCAAAATGTTGCGAATAAACTTTTCAATCCCTTGATACTCTGATCTCATTGCTTACTCTCCTTATTCTAAGTGCACTCCTAGAGGAATCTGTGCACACTCATGGGAATGCACTTTGACAAAACCACCTTATCATATATTAACCTCTACCACTCTCTCTCCCTACAGGACTATTCTCCATTTCGGAGAAGCCATGATAGGACTGTCATCTTCTCCAACAAAGCTCCTCGATGGTCATTGGAAAAGGAGAACATATCTCCTTTTGGCAAGCCACTCATCCTTTCCTCCCACAACTCAACTACTATGGCTGCAACATTTTTGGAAGGAAAAATTCTGGGCTGAGAACTTGAGGCACCCCCTTAAACTCCACAACATCCTTTTAACTCCTAGTCTTGACCAATCGCGTCCAGAGTTTCATGCAAAGGCCAGATAGTATCACAAGGAAATGGAGTTCATGTCAAAAATTTTCTGTTAAGAAATGCTGTTTCTTCCTTGTGCATGGGGTTAGAATTTCTGTGCTGCATATATATCTTCCTTTAATGAAGGCTAATTGGGGGTGAACAATGGGGGGAGCAATGTTGTCATCTACCACTTAGTAGCCCAAACGATGTGGGATAAGGAACCCCACTTGGGTTACATAAATTTCACTCTCATGCATCTGATCATAAAAAATATTAAACTTTTTCAAGAGGTTAATCGATCTCCTTTAAAAGATTTTAAAAAAATAATAATAGGACCTTGTTTGTTCTAATATCATCTTGGATGCAACATCTAAAATCATTTTATAAGCTGCCCAAAAGGTCAGAGCAAAGTGAAAAATTAACTTTGTGGACATTCTTTTCAGAATTTTTTTTCCATATAACACCTTGTCTTGTCACATGCTCATGAACATCTTCTTAATTTATTTAAATCCACAAATTGATATAGGAAAACTCCTGATAATTCAAATGAAGTCCCTTTTCCATTAATCTTGATTCTAAATTACTCAGGATTATATTTATTATGGGCGCAAAAGATAATTTTCCTCATTGTCCTCAAATGCAAATCAACATATTTTCCTTTTATTTGTCTAACCTCGATCCCTATAAACAATTATACAAAAAAAATAAAAAATTTTATGCAGATTTTAAATATTATGTTACATAATTTGGGACAAAGGTAATATTATGTTTTTACATCTACAATAAATCAGGTGATGTCAAGGGATGAGAAAGGATTTATTCTGAATTGTCAAGGACTTCCCAGTATCATTTTGTAAACATGAACGAAGGAAGGTATATATCTCCTGCAAATATGTGATGATACATGATGTTACATGCAAAAGACTGCCTTTTTAATAAATTAGACACTGAAGTTTCCCTGCAACTTCTTAAGCAACAAACATACTTATTTGGTCTTGTCTACAATGTCAATTCGATGATTATATTAATGAAGCTTCTAAGAAGTGTCTTGTTACTTGTGAAATCAGAAATTAATTAGCAAGCATCCCAAGCATACATAGAATATTCATGCAGCGAAGTAATGTGCTGCCAAGCTTTTCAGCTTGGTTTTTCCTGGCGACCACTCTAATACTTCGTTGGAACTCTGCTCTCTGCTTGAACGCCTACCTCAATATGAGTAGTTTCCTGATAAATAAGGTGGCCTGAAATTTCAATAATACACACTCGATCACACTCTCTCTTACACGCAAACACAGAGAGCGAGTGTGTGTGAGAGAGAGTGAGAGAGTCTTGAACGGACCTTGCTATGCGAACAGCCGGCCAAACCGCATTGTTTGACCCTACAAGGTGCCTGGAAACTCCCAGAGGAGAGGACCTGGAGAAGTCCACGTCCCACTAGGCATAAGCGTCTTCAACACAACTACTGCATGCAGTACTTGCTAAGAAACCTTCACGCCTCCTGAGATATAAATAGAGACCCAAAGGAACGATCAAACCATCAACTCAAGGCCATTATTATTTGCTGCCACAGCAAACGGCATGCATTCAACTCTAGGATTCAAGCCTTCCTACCTACTGACAATCCTCACGGCAGCTGCTCTCTGGCCGGGGCCTACGCGTTGTTCCAATTATTTCTTTACTGCAATATTAAAGACGTCTAGCTCTCCTTGTTTGGCATTTATAATGCTGAACTTGGTAGCTGCCGCCATCTTCCTCAGCAACTCAAGGTCGTCGTATATTGGCAAACCGCTCCCGTTTGCCGAACAGTTTCTCCCTCCATTGATAAGATGTCAAGTAGTAGTAGAAGGTGCAAGTGAAGGAGCTGCTGCTATTGATGATGGTCATCAAGATAAGGTAGACCTCGATGCATGCACTCCTTCGGCGTTACTGGAAGGACATAAGCAAGTCGATCTAATGATGCATAAAGATTCAGATGGTGACAGTGTTTGTAATGATGAAAATGGCGATTGTGATGGTAATGACGATGATGATGATGAGATCGATGCTATTGATCTACAAAAGAGATCGCAAGAGTTTATTGACAAGATCATTCAGGGATGGATGATAGAAAAGCGGAGAGACGGGCTGATGCATCCACCATGATCATCAGCTGGCAGCCAGTATGATCATTTTTTTTTCAAGGAATCAAGGATTACCTATTTTAATGTATTCCCTTGTTCTTCGATTGTAAATTGTATTTGGAAACGTGAGGTTATCTTGCCACTTGTAACATTGTGACTGCAGTTCTTGAGTTTTTTTCAGCAACAAAAGTTTCTAGAGAATTCAAAATCTGTTATTGTGGGTTAGATTACATATTTTTAGATCTTCAATAGTTGCGCAAACAATTCACTGGTCACAGGTTGCAGCAAGTAAGGCTCATACTTTAGCTAATAGATTTATGCCAACTATTTACTAATTTGTATTACATTCCTTTCACGAGGACACTATCTTGAATACATCCCTTGATGCATATTTTTGGCTGCTATCGAAGTTGTTACCCTTGTAGTTGTGTATTCCATTCTCTAAATTTTTCTTGCTTCTTTGTCAAATATATATATAAAATATCTTGAATACATCCCTTGATGCATATCTTTGGCTATTATCGAAGTTACCCTTGTAGTTGTGTATTCCATCCTCTAAATTTTTCTTGATCCTTATTTTCCTTGACTTTGCTGGTGGTACTCATGTTAAATTGACGTGAGCTTACGTTGTACCAAAAAAAAAAAAGAAATCATGTCTCACGCCACCCCATATCTACCTCTACAATTTCATTTCCGTCTCCCCAGTTTAGTTGGTTTGGAAAACTGGTGTTCCGTCTAAGAGATTCATACACTCTGCTCCGGTCCACCACCGGGGGGTTCTTAGGGGGACAGAAGAGAACCCAATCAACCCCTTTCCCATCTAGAGCGGAGATTGCCCGAAGGTACGATTCCGATCCTCGATTCCGCAATACAACACTACTTGCATCAATTTCTCTGCCGCCTTCCCTAGGAATGAATCTTGTAGCCTTCACTCGACCTACCCCCTCACCCTCCTATACCTCTACTCCATCTCCTTCGCTGGTGTCACTGTCGCTCTCCCTCCCCACCCTGATTTCCCTCATTGCCATCTCCCTAATCGAAGTTCTCTCCAACCCCTTGCTCTCTTGGTTATACCAGTACTGAAGCGGCTCCTCCCTAGACAACAGCTTTACGAGCACCACATTGAAGAAGAACACATCGAACCTTTGTGAGATATACTCATCGGCGACCACCTCCTACACGATGTGCCCCCTCATCCCTATGATCCTTGTGTGCACGTCTCTCTCCTATGTCCTCCAAGGAGAGAGCAGGAGAGAGGAAACTCTTGGTGGCAGCAAGGATCTCGGCAAAGGAGTAAACGGTCGAGCTCGTCACAAAGGGAGAGATGGAACTCGGTGAGGCAGGCGGAGGAGGAAATGTAACAACTCACGACCTCACCCAAAATGGCTAGCCGAAAAGTATTATTTGGGTTCCTAGATTCTGTATATATACTCAAGATTTATCCAGCGAATAACTAATGTGAGACTAAACACAAGCTCGCAGGGTCCTCACAGGAAAAGCCAGTTATAATAAGGGCAGATTTTGGAAGCAGCATGATTGATGCCAAAAGGCATTCACATAGTAAAATACAAGGGATTAATCAAAAAATTTTAAGGTACAGTGCTTCTGGAAGAAAGCTGAAACTCAAGTTGTACAGCAATCAGTCCAGGGAAAAAAAATTACAGAGGAAGAAAAACTGCAGTACAATAATGAACTCCAAAAAGCTGAAGCCAGTCAATGACTGTTGGAATCTCCTTCCACTGGGAGAGCAGCGGCATGGAGTTTGGGTTGGAAGGAGTACTGGAATTTGATGAGCAGCCTTCAGTCTCCATATTTTTTCGCCCAACCATTCCAGCAGCAAGGAACAAGATTTTTTTTGAATTTTCCTTGGACGTAATGAACATCCTTGGCACTGCATATGGCATTAATTTCCCCGTTCTAAGCCGCAGCACCACTTAAATTTCTGATAGGGTTTGCTTCCATCACATCACGAAGCTGTTCAGGGAGGGAATGCCAATTGCACCCTGCCTGATTCAAAGCACCAATTGAAACAAGAGCATACTCATGTTTGGTGTTAGCAATTAAAGTAGTTTTTCCATCAATGATACTCAGGCTAATTGTTTTGCTTAACACAGCTTTTTGGACTACTCTATCGTCTCAAATACCCCATACACATCCTTGGATCCAACCACTAAATCTCAGTTCACAAACTAGAACTTAGCTTCGGTTTTCACCATTTCCGCAAGAATCTCATGGGCATATAGATCTCAATACCTACAAATTAGAAGAAATAAATTAGGCTAGCATTAGTGGCAAAACTAATAAGACTGATCATACTAGCATCCAATAGATCCTTCAACATATAAGACTACCAGCAGCAAGGATACAGAGAAGAAAGCCCCATCCCAAGTAAGGGAACATAGCATCCGGAATGAAGTTTGGCCATCGATTGGCTAAAAGGAAGGTCTAGCTTTCAAAAATAGGTGAGAAATCTGTAAGAGGGAAGAGGGCCTGCTTCTTAGGTCTTAGCTTGGTTGGGGCTTCGTCAATTTGTACTCGAGACAGAATGTCAGTAAAGCAAGGAAAGTTATGCAAGCTCCTCTAGACGATGAACTCTATAGAACAATTCATTTTGGTTCTTTTACCATGCTATGCTAGTATTGAATAATACTATTACAAACCTCTAAAACAATGAGCTTCACAAAAGAACATCTTTTCCAGCATTAAGTCCTGAAGAAGTTTAGAGCCAATAGCTTGCACTGATGTCCAGTGTTAAGGACAAATATATATAAATTGAACAGAACTGCCCTTTGTAATTTTCATGTGACAAAAGCAACTACTTTCAGTCCATGTCTAAAATCAATTGAACTAGTAGATTTTTAAATCTTCTAAGATCCTTGAACGCATCGGCCGCAGGGCGTCAAAAGCAATGGCAAGTAGCAATTGCCAACTGCAAACCAACTATCCAAGGCCTGCCCCTGCCTGTTCTTTACGAGGTGCATCAGCTTTGATCCGAGCAGGTCTGAGAACACGGTCAATAAGTCCATACTCCAGAGCTTCTTGAGAATTAAAGCGCTTCATGCGACTCAGATCCTTGTTAATCTGCACCATCAGCACAAGATTAAAATTCATTGGCACCAAAAAGGAAACTCAATGTTAAGTTTAACAGCTCGCCATGGAGGATTCCCATTGTAATCTGCAAAAAAGGACATCAATCGATCTGAGAACTCGAACTTGACTCAACTTCGAGCTTGGTTCACATGTAGTTGAATCAAGCTTGAACCTGGTTCACAACCTCAAAATAAATTTCCAGTGGAGACACAGATTAACCAATTAAGTTTGAATAGATAAGGCTTTTGATATTATGTTACCGTGCTATGAAAAAACAATTGTTAGATCTAACCCAAGGGTAAACTCTATAATAAGGGGACCCCTACACTACAAGTTTGCTTCACTCTTTTCTTTTTCTTTTTTTTTTTTTTTTTTTTTTTTTTTGCTTAAAAGAAGGGGTAGGGGGGAGGAAGGGACCAGCCCACCCCCACGTAGCAGCTCCCACGCACTGGGCCTCCGCCCCGTCAGGAGAATGTTCGATACGGGTGGACTCCATTTTACTCACACCCTCCCCACCCGAAGATGAGTACGTCACACCTGGCACCACCAAGCTACAGATGGAAGGAAAGCATAACCGCCAACGAGCCAACCGGGCATGGGGTATCCGGTCCCCGAATTTAATCAACGCCCGCGCGTTTCGAACCCGGGCAGCTCGGGCGGAATTATCGCCCCCTTACCATCAGGCTACCACCTTGGTGGCAGTTTGCTTCACTCTTTGATGTTGAGTCTCAACTCTTGCCCCCTCCTTGTCATCCACCAGCCACTGCCCATTAGCCTGCTAGCAAAGCACAATTACCATTATATCCAATCTGGCCCTCTTCTCCACCTCTCACTAGCAACCACCACCACCACCATATTCCACTTCACCTTCCACAAGCCACCACAACCACCTCTGGCTTTCCTTTTCACCCCCCATCGGACATCACCACTGAACAAGGCCTGCTATTGGCGCCACAACCACCATCAATCATCTCTTTACAAGCTGAGCGAATAGCTTTGGTTCCACTCTCTTTGAAATTAAGCTCGAATTAGACTTGATCAAATAATAAATGACTTGAGCTTGATCTCAAACTTCAGGAGCAAAAATAATTTCCAGCCAAGTTTGATCACACCCAGGCTCAATCAAAGCTTTGCTCTGCCTCATTACTATCCGCAAATCTCATTAATTATGTTTTTTATGGGAAAAACAAAGAAACTTTTTCTGTTCCAGAAAAGAAATAATGGATTCTCCAAAAATGTAGACACTTTTCCTATGATTTACCGGTCTCTTATGCTTATAAAACAGTAAGCATTTTTTTCTGAAAAAAGAAAGAAACTTTTCTGTTCCATAAAAGAAATGGATTCTCCAAAAAATGTAGACACTTTCTTATAATTTAGCGCTCTCTGATGGACATAAAACGGTAAGCATGGAAATGCAGACACACAAACTAGATTCTTGGTGATACCTATACAATGAAAACCAAATTGATACATCAGCCAATAACAGACCATTGACCAGAGCATCAAATGACATTGAAGGTGCATCACAGAAACTCAAGTTTTATAATGTTGCCCAAAGTTATGAGAAACAGTGGATACCACAAATTTCAACAAGGAAAATGTACCTTTTCAACAGGTTGACCTGTCTTCTTGGCCAACTCCCCAAACAGGTAGTCTCTGATCCGAAGGAGCTCATTTGCTTCATTGCGAATGTCATCAGCCTGTAAAGAACATTGGCATACCAAAACTCATCTGAGAAACATGGCAATGCATGTTAGCATTCCATCAATAGATGATGATAAGAATCAAAACCTGGCCACGAGCTGCTCCAGCAGGTGACTGAAGTGCTATTCGACAAAGAGGCATAGCGACACGACTACCCTTAAAAAGATATAAACAACACGACAAGCAAAGAAATTAATAAACCAATTTGTAGGTGCAAGTACCAGCTCCTTAATTAGGGCCAGGAACTCCAAATAAAACACAGTTCAAACTGTCAAACCTTCTCTCCAGCTGCAAGAAGAAATCCTGCTAAATTATATGCATAGCCTACACACTGGGTAGCAACTGGACTTTTCAAGCTTTGCATAGTATCATATATAGCCATGCTTGGTGTAAGCTGCAACCATGGGAGTCACTATGTTAGAAAAATGGAAGTGAACGAGGTATAATCACTTCAGCATATCTGCTGGAGGCGGGGCTAAACATGCTCTATATATAATAGTGAATATAATAGTGAATATAATCGAGGCATACGATAAAACTACCGTGCATACATCATTTAGCAAGGCAAATATGATGGAGAAATGGTTTAGCATATTCTTCTTTAGGGTACCAAGTGACACACATGACTCTTTAGTACGATAGACATTAAAATATAATACATTTAAGTTTTCATGGTTGACCATTTTCTTGCAGAAGACACGAGACAAACAGAAACAACAGTATCTAAAACAACAGAGTCCCATTAGATTCTTAAGCGGAAAAAAAAAAAATCATGGATCATTGAGTCCTCGAAGTATTCTCAAGATATGGATTTCCCAAAACATCATGGTCAAGTCAGAAAATATTCGAAGATTTTTTGAGTTGTTAGAGAATAATTATTGCTTACATGTCAAACTGACAAAAAACAATAGAGAAAAACAAAAAAGGGTCAGTGATCTAAATCTGTGCCATGCAGAAATTCTCATTATATTGGTTCCTGATTCTTTCTAGACATTACGAAGACTTCTTACAAGAAAAAAAAGTTCCTTTCATTAAAGCATTACCAAACCACTTCAAAGAAGACAGGAAACTTGTACCCAAAAAGGCAACTGAAGTTTCTCCTCCACTTCATATGCATCTTGGATGAGCTCAATTTCAAGGAAACACACACCCATATGCCCTCATGGTAGTTCATTTTAAAAAAAATAAAAAAGAAAAAGCCTAAACCTGCCCCACAAGAGTAACTGCACTGCTTGCTTCTTCATTATACATGTGGAAGATCTTCATTTAATGCTTGTCAAACCAAAGCAAAAGGAAGAAAATGATACTATTCCCTAAAAGGCATCCCTGCTTTAAGTATGCAAGATTTGCTTCCAAAGAAACCATTCATTAGTAATTTAGAATCTTCCAGCTATTGAGCTACACAAACTTCAAATCATTCAAAGCTCTTGCTCTCGCACATGCTTCTTAAACACTTTCTGACCCCTTTCTTTTTTCTCTTTTCTTTTTTAAAACTTGCTTCATTGCTCTCACATCTATGTTGAAATCAGGTAACGACGGATTATCCTACATTGAACACTGTGATCCAAGAAAAGATATCTCCCTCTGTTTGCTATACTGGAATGCACCATCCTGTACGAGCATAGTACCATATATTAGCAAACCGATACCCAGTGTAGGGGTTATGCCGAGTATCAATACCACGAACTGACCCGCTGTATTTTTGGCACCGGTACAGGTACTGAAACCAATACTGCAAACAATGGTACCTAATGAAGAAGTAAGACCATGATTCTAAGGAGTTATCCCTAACTTTCTTTTTTTCCAGTTATTCAAAAAGCTGTAGGCCCTATCTGAGACTAGGGCTTACTATGCTACTTGGACAACAAGCGGAACTTGAGCATTGGACTACAACTAAAAGTTCTCTCATAATGAAAAAGTTAGGAACCTTACGACTTTGACCCACGTGATACTTTAAATAACATGTTTGTAAGTATGGAACTTTTTAATAGAAGTAGAACCAGAAAATGTGGAGAAATACAGTAAATGGGAGATGTCCTCAACTGTACCATCCTAACTATGGCTGGTGTATCTAGGTTGGTTGACTGCAGAACAGGAAGGATCTAAAATCATTTTCAGGTCTGATTCCTCTAGTAAATTTGACTGAAATTCAGTTTTTTACATAAAAACCTAACAAGGGAATAGATCTGGGAAGTTACAACATCCCAGCCATAATTAAAATAAACATAAAGGAAAAGGAGTATAATGGAAAAGAACTATATTGTTCATCATTTTTTATCAGACTGTTAGACCAATTCTCTCCTATATATAGCTTCAAATTGAGTTCAAAATGAACTCTTTAATAAATTCTACTAACAAAAAGCCACTTCAGCCACATTCCAACGAATATGGCAGACAATAAGTACTATAAGTCTGCCATTTCCTCCATACAGGTTGTCGGTCCTAGTGTAGAATCTGTAAATTCTAGAGGACCAAAGGATATCTATAGTGGCTTCTTGACAATAATAAGGAGCTAGAGAAGTGGACTGCCTCATATAAGAACAATTGGCCCACACGTGGACTGACGATGATGTGTAATGATTGGCACGATCCTACCAAGCGGAGCATTATCAACTTCTTGACATATTGTAATACGAAGAATTTTTTCCATAAGTCGGTTGATGCTTCCGATCAGGTACACGACGTCATGTACATCCTCAAATTGATGGGGGAGATGATTGATCAAGTAGAATAGAAGAATATCGTGCAGGTCATCACTGATAATGGGCCACAACATAAGGACACCGAGGAGATTTTGATGGACCAGCGACCATATATTTTCTGGATCCCACGTGTTGCGCATTGTATCAACCTCATGTTGATGGACATTGCGAAAATTCATAAGATGCAGCAGACAGTAAAGACAGCCCAAACTATCACCAAATATATTTTTAACCATACATGGATCTTATCACTGATGAGAAGATATGCAGGAAGAAAATCTTGAGACTAAGGGTGACATGATTTGCAACCAACTACGTTGCACTTGATAGCCTTCTTGAGAGAAAAACAGCCCTATATCAAATGCGAGGGTCAGCACTAAAGAGAGCACTATCGAAGACTTGGTGACAAGGCAGACATTTTGACAGCAGGCCGAGAAGATAAAGAAGGCTATCAAACCATTGAACGTAATGCTTCGAGTCGTGGATAGTAAGAGCTACCCCCAGATGGGCTTCTTGTATCATATGATGGAGAGGACAAAAATTCAGATCAAGAAGGCAAATCTGACGTATGCCCAAGAGTACATCGGCATCATTGAGCGGCGGTAGGACTACCAGATGGGCAGGAACTTGCATCTAGCAGGCAAGCAAGAACATTGAAAATTATACTGCTTCTGTATTTGTATAATTTTACTAAAATAATTACGAACTTTATCTGCAGCATACTACCTAAACTTGAGGTTTTAGTGCATCGTACCTGAAATCGATATAGATGACGAACTTTTAGTCACTCTACGTAATGTGATTTACAAGATGAAGCCTGATCCAGAAGTCGCAGCTCTATGTCTAGAAGAAATAAGTTAGCTTAAATGATGTGTAAGTTAACCAGCATCTTCAATTATTAACATATTATAATATGGTTCTTTTTCACATACCAAAATATTTTAAGAGGGCACCGACAGCTTTGGAGTCTCGACAGCTATCGTAAGTCAGAAAAGTATAAATCCAAATATATTACACAACAACGATAACTATTACCTAGCATTAGATGGTTACTAATACGATACTATCTTTATATATAATTTTTTTCAATATTTTTGTGGCTGAATGGTGAAGTCATTTTGGTTTGTCCACGAAAAATCTTAAGTGGCTAGCTATCCGGATCCTCTTCCAAATGGTTTTCTCAAATGGTTGTGAGCGTAACTAGTCGACCTTCGCCCTCATCTACATCAAGCAGAGGAACCGTCTGACACAGAAGCGTCTCAATGATCTTGTACATGTTCACTGCAATTTGAGATTAAGACTGAAGTGCATTCAGAAAAAAGTAGAGCTAAAGTACATAGATCCAATCCATAATACTTTTGTTGATGATGAGGATGATCCTATGATCGAATGACTTGTGGACCAATAGCAGGAGCCGGAGCTTGATAAACAAGGATCGGCTCCACGACCGGCCAGTTTCGTAGCCAACAAAGCTAGGATTGATGCGGGACAATGGGCGGATGCAACATTCCACACATCCTTCCAGCTAATCAGCCACAACCACAAGGGTCACTAGGGAGCCGGTCATCACGACTCCTTGTCCGAGACATCCTCTCAAAGATATGATCGAAAGATGCTTAAACAAGGCCACCACGCTATCCAGTCGACTCAGTCCAGAGGACGACATTCATCCTTCCAGCATAGCTAGGCAAAAAGAAGCATGAAGGATAAACAAAAAACTGCTTAGCGCACCAAAAAGAAAAAAAAAGATAGCTGCAGCCCCCATAGAGAGTGTAGAGGAGGAGCCAGTTCATTTATATTCAGAAATCAGGAGTAGCAACGATGACAATTCTGGTGGTCAAGGATCTGCTGGCTAGAAAGAAAGTGAAGGACATGAGACAACCGTTTATAAGACAACCGCATGTGGACTTCGATACACTAGTGAGTTCTAGTTCACGTATCCTCCATAGATTAGAAACTACGGTGCACGATCTAGTAGAGTCCACAATGATGCAATTGCATATAGGAGATGGGCTGCTTGAGGTTATTCAAGAGAACACGATGCAGCTGCAAATGACCTCGCACGTGGAGTAGGATCCATATGTATCAGATTCTAAGTTGTATATTGGATCCTATTATCTGCAGCCACAGGCAACCTATGATCCATGCGAATATAGATATGAATATGGTGTGTCTGAGGCGTATTCTGATGGCTACTATCCTATGCAGTCTGAATCATCTTACGGATCGAATTTTGCTGCTGGCATATTCGGATGGGCTCCTCCACAGTCGTATTATCAGCTAGAAGATATTTCTCAGAACCAGAGCTTCAGCGAGAAATTCAAAAGTGCTTATAACCCAAAGCGTGTTTCTTATGGGATGAACATACAAGATTATGATGCCACTTGATTGGAGGGGTGGGTTGATGTGCCTCCTAATTATGTTAATAATAGGCATCACCACTCGATGAAATTTTAGATATTGGTATGTATGTTGTACGTTAAATATATATAATTGATTGTATTATTTTATATTTTCTACTTCATTAGTTCATTTTAGGATATTTCATGTTGCTTCTCATAGCATGCAATATTTCAATAAATCATTTTATGTTTTATATCACTTTAAAACAACAAAATACATTTTTTAAGTTATATCGGAATCATAGATACATCAAAAAATATCAAAAAAAATCAAATTATACTTAAAATTATTCAAAAAATTGAAAAAAATTGATTACAAATAATCAAACTTGAAAACCTTAAAAAAAAATTGAAAGTATTGGTTCGGAACTGGCACGCCTAAGTGTACTCTGTGTTAGTACAGTACTGAACTAGTACCGTACCAACCTACCCGTCGACCGGTTCGGTAGACCTTGGATTTAAATTTGTTTCACATTAGTTCCTTGCATGACTGCCCTTTCTTTCTTTTTTTTAAAGAACAAGGACATCATTTTTTGTGCATAAGAGAACTGTATTTCTAAAAACACGATGCAGTGATGTAAAATGATCAAGAATAGAGGTATTGATTAAGTACTCACATCTCCACCTGGACCATTTATGTATAGGTATATCTTTTTTGAAGACTCGATACTATCCAGATACAACAGTGTTGCCAATACTTGGTTGCTAAATTCCTCATCTATATGTTGCCCAATAAAGATGACTCGTTCCCGGTACTGCAAAATGCAAAACATTACATAATTCATGATGGATAAATCCTAGTAAGATTCCATCCAAGTAAAGATCATCACATCTTACTAGAGCATTCCATAGGTCTACCCACTGCCAGGTTCCTTCTCCTGGAGTTCTATATGGCACTCTTGGTGTCCCAATGGGCATCATAAAAACACGTGCTCGTGTGGCCCTCTTGTTTCGAAGCCTACAGCATATGAGAAGCATCAGCAAGCAACATGTGCATTGCAACAATCACAGATTTAAGCTGAAACTTTTAGTAAAAGAAAAGAGTTAATCTAATGTTATTATTGCCAGCATTAAATAAATTGGAGTAGGCCAAAACATATATTATTTAACTTTATAGATGAACTTAATATCAGTTCTAACTATTAGGAGGTTTTGATGGTTATAATAATTTATTTCTTCTAAAGTGTCAACCAATGTGTTAATTTTAGAAATTAATCAAAAAAACTCATTTATTGAGTTCTGTATGTTCATAGAACCTAAAAGAAGAAATGTGAACAAATGAGAATGGAAGGGGAGAACAAAATTCTGCCGCTCATATTTCAAAACGTCACAGGAATGAAAGAGAGAGAGGCAGAGAGGCAGAGGGTATACAGTTTGAAATGGATATGACAGCAAAACCTAGTGATTCCTAAACTCGCAAGGTAATTTGTTTTGCTATTTTCATATAAACATGTAACTGTATTACGGCAACAAATATAAACTTGGTAAGAAGCTATAACGCGCAGACAGGAAACTGTAACACAGAGAGGAGGATAATACACGAGCAAAATAATACATATTAGAAAACCAGTAAGGAAAGATGAGAGAGAGAAGGGGCAAAAAAATAAAATAATAGTCTAAAGCAAGCAGAATATGATCATGAAACCATCACATAGATAATAATTGATCAAGCAAATTCTATCGTGTGTAATACAACAAAAAGAAACAAATTTTCAATTCAGTACAATTATTATGCTGGAGCAAATGTAATTCAGGCAACAAGAAGCTGTTTTGTGTTATTTTTCCTACCTCAATGAGAGATTTTGGTGAACCCTACTGTGAAAAGCAGCGCTCACATTCGGTAACCCAGTGCCTAAAGCACCTACTCCATAATTAAGAAAAAAAATCAATACATATAGTATCAAATTGACGATCTCTAATCTCTCTTATTAAAATTTAAAAGAAAAAACAAAAAGGAAGAAATTGGACAACGAAAAAGAACCCTAGGTAGTGTCTAGCAACTGCAAGCATATATACCGGAGTATTGGACCTTCAATCCCACAAAAGCCTTGTTTGCAAAACTGCACAGGATCACAAGAACATAGGGAAGAAGGAAATTAACATCGGAAAAATCGGAACTTTGAGCAAGATTGAGATCAGAAATACCTCGAATGGATCGACGGTGGAAATTTTACCTCAGGGAAGGCTTGGGATCGCTGCTTACAGGGTATATACAGGAGGAACCCATGGATTGGAGAGAGATTGCCATCGTTTCGGAGCGAGGGTTTGAGCCTGGAGGGGTCGGCAGAGACGGAAAACAGAAGAAGAACGGGGGAGGGGATAGAGCGCGCCGACGGACGATGATAACAGCCGCGTAGCAATCTCAAAGCAGGAGTGCGTCTCTCCACGGGGATCCATCAATCTGAACCATTGAGACCCCGGAGCTTCGCATTGATCTGTTTAATATTTAACCACTGATCATCTACGGTGTATCGCACTAATTTATCGCATTAGACCGACCCCGTCATGCGACATGGTAGATAAGTTTAGATTATTCATGTATATGGATAGAAGGCTGTGTCGATGGACACCGTACAACTCAAAATTCACCATGAATTACAAATACGGCCGAAAAGGGAACTTGCATTTCACCAATAAACGGGCTAAATTGTACTCAAGATTTAAGTGTTTTTTACTACAATTGAGAAAATTTTCACCCAGATCTGCAGTAATAATATAGTGATCCTATAATTCAAGCTATTAAATGCGACCTATTATATCTAAATTACTTACATAGAAAAAATTATATAATTTAGTGATATTTAACATATATATAAAGTAGTGAAAGAAAAGAATTGTCTAAATAAAATTGAATTATATATATTTTTGATCATTTGACATATATGTTAGAAGCCTCCAAATCATATAATTTTTGGTAAGTAAATAATCTAGAGTTAGCAGATTATATTCAATAGCTCGGATCATCGAAGTGGAATCTTCATTATCCAATATAGATTTGATCGGATTTAAGTGGAGATCTACTGTAGCTAAGTCTAGCTCTTCTAATTTATATATTGTCGAGAATCCTGTAAACTATTCGTTTGTTTGTTTACATTTTTTTCTCAAAAGAATTAAAGATGCATTTTATTAGTTTTCATTTATTTTAAAAAATATAGAAATTAAAAAAGTTGATAATCTAATTTTTATTTTTAATAGAGATCCCATACCAATGATCCAAGCTATTAGCTATAATCTACTATATCTAAACTACTTACATCGCAAAAGTCGTGTAATTTGGAGACTTCTAATCTATACATCAAGTAGTCAAAAAAAATAGATAGTTTATATAAAGTTAAACTTTATATATATATATATATATATATATATATATATATATCACTTAATGCATAGACTAGGAGTTTCCAAATCATATAAGTTTTTGTGTATAAGTAGTTAAAGGTGTAAATTACATCCAATGGCTCGGATCATTGATGTGGGATCTTCATTATCCAATGTAGACTTGATCGGATTTGAATAGAGATTCACTCAATTGTAGCTAAGTCTATCTCTTCTAACTCATATATGATAGAAGATCCTACAAACAGTTCATTTATTCGTTTAAATTTTTTTTTCTCAGAGAAATTATAAGTACACTTCTATTAGTTTTAGTTTTTTACAAAATATAGAAATCAAAAAAATAGTTGATATGATCCAAGCCATTGGATATGATCTTCTATCTCTAAACTACTTACACAGCAAAAATCACATAATTTGGAAACTTTTCACCTATGCATAATCAACAAAATGGATAGTCTAAATAAAATTAAATTATATATATATATATATTATATTATCACTTAATGCATTGGCTAGGAGCCTAGGAGTCTCTAGAGCATATGATTTTTTGTAAGTAATTAAAGGTAGTAGCTTACATCCAACAGCTTAAATCATTGATGTGGTATTCTCATTATCTAATGTAGTTTGATCGGATCCGAGTAGAGATCCACTCAATTGTAACTAAATTTAGCTCTTCTAATTTACAAAAAAAATTTCTCAATAAAATTACAAGTACACTTCCACTAGTTTTCAATTTTTTAAAAAAATATAGAAATCATAAAAAGTTGATAATCTAATTTTTATTTTTAATAGGGATCCCATACGATGATCTGAGCTATTGAATATGATCTACTATTTTTGAGCTACTTATATAGCAGGAATCATAAAATTTGGAGCGTCTAACCTATATATCAAGTAGTCAAAAAATTGGATAGTCCAAATAAAATTAAATTATAATTATTTTTTATCACTTTATATATAGGTTAGAAGTTTTTAAATTATATGATTTTTTGTGTGTAAGTAGCTTAGAGCTAGTAGATTCCGTCCAACAGCTAACATTGTCGATATGGAATCATCATTGTCCAATGTAGATTTGATCGTATGTAAGTAGAGATCTACTCAATTGCAGTTAAGTCTAGCTCTTCTAACTTATGTATTGTCAAGGATCCCACAAACAGTTCATTTATTTGTTTATAATTTTTTTCTCAAAGATATTATAGGTATTATAGGTACACTTCTATTAATTTTCAATGTTTAGTTTCTACTTAAAAAATAGAAAAAATAAAAAAAAATTTGATAATCTAATTTTTATTTTTAAATTTCTAAAGATTGTTTTCAACTTACAAAAATTGTAAAAAAAAAATTAAAAAAAATCAAAACTTATCATTGCCATAACTCGCTATCTACTCCCACTACTCCGTCATCCATTTGCCACAGCAGCCGCTTGTCACCAGCACCACAGCTATCACCAACACCAAATATAATAGGACTATCAAACAAGTTCTCAAGTTTAATTTTAGAAAAAATAGAAATTGATTCTGATTTTTGTAAAATTAAAAATTGAAAACTAATAATGATATCCAAGGAAGTTTAGTTTTATGATAGCAAAATCGTACTATAATTCCATACTAGATCCATTATACAAAATAAATAAATAAATACATAGAATGTAAACAAAAATGGCTTGAATTTGAATAAATAAAAAAATATGACTGTTTCTACAAATTTCTTTGGAGTGGTTTCACTTTAATTTGAGCGGAAAATGGGCTCGAGCCGGCCCGAAGCCCATCGAGTCGGGCTGACCTCGGACTGGGCTACGAGCTAGGCCCGACCAATTTCAGGTCGGGTTTGGGTTAAAATATAGAACTCGTTTTTCTTTCGAGCCGAGCTTGGGCATATCATTGGCCCAGCTTGAGCTTGGCCCGAATCCGAGCCTAAATGAGGCTCGAACCCTGCCTGGTTTGGACATTTAGCTCATTTCAAAATAGGCTTGATCGAGCGACGGGTGGGTTCGCTACTTCACTAATTATGAGGCTTCCTCTGTCATTCAGTTATTCCCCCGAACTCCCGAATCCAACTTCCCAATCGATCTACGAAATCCAATCTGGAGCCTAGAGTTCTCCTCCGTCACCTTTCTCTACTCCTCGTCCTTGATTCCTCTTCTCTCCACCGCCACCAAAATCCAATCCAGCAGTCCCTCATCGCCATTCGCCTATCGGTCTTCTCTGAAGTTTGTCCATTATTCTATTCGTAGGTCACTAGTGGTAGTCATCGGTCGTCCAAGCAAAGAGAAGTCGCAAAGGGAAGCCGCCGACCCTCCTATCGTCCGCTGACTGTAGTTCCATTTGACCATTGAAAAGGTATGATAATCTCTCTTTCGATCTCCCCACTCTCTTTCAGCTCCATTTGGGATACTGCTGAGTCCCATCAGGTCGGGCCGAGCTGGGCCTGGTTTTTTCTTAAAAAAATTTGGGCCTAAGCCCATAAAAAATTTCAGGCCGGGCTTGGGTAGAGGTTTGGCCCGGCCCGGCCCATTTTCAGCTCATGGATCAGGTGCTTCCTCATCTTGTGACTTCTATCAAAATGATCATGACCCCCCCTTGCTCCATCAGTTAATTCTAGCTGATTGTATTGGTCATAACTTCCTGAGATTGCGGGTTTCTTTTCTTGTGGCTTGCCTCCCTCTTATATGAAAAAAAATCTTACCCTAGCTTTGAGCTTTTCAGGGCACAACAGAGCAGTGGCACCGGCGAACATTCAGTGGATGAAAAAGTTCAGGAATGCCGGCATATGAGCTTGGGTTGAGCAAATAAGCATCTAAAGAGACCTCACTAAAGAAGCCTTCACCATCACATTGGAAAATAATTAACTACTCTAATAATGGAACAGTATCTAAGAACTGATTGGTGCCCAACTTCAATTCCTTTCAGAATAACTGAAGACCTAACAATGATGAATCAGCCACACAACCTGCTCTGGGTGAGCATAACTAGATGAATTTTGAACTTTATCAACTAGAATAGCAGCTGAATAGATCTAGAAGCTGTGTAACTCTATACATAATGTTGAAGATGGGCAAATCTCAATATCTAGAGTGTTATAAGCATGACAGATACATAAAAGTTGCCTTCAATGATCCGCTAACCAAAATCACAACCAGCACAATAATCATCAAGAATAACCTTCCATGTCAGATTTCCAGGAAATAAAAGCTACTTAATGGTAATGTCAAGTGGTAGTCTTCCACGCAACAAATTCAAAAATTAAATCCAACATCTATTATAGAGATTTAAGACATCATTTCAGGTAAATCAAACCAAGAAAATTATGGATGAACATATACAACTCCAAGCTTCTGACAGGAGTTTAGTGATGAATTATGCCGGTTTCTCATAAGTGTTTTGGTCCCGGAACTCCGCAATCTTGCTCCGAATCATCTCCGCCACATGAGGTTGCACAAACATGTGTGTACTGTCAAGCATGTGCACAATGAACCTCTGTGAAGCAGGCAAAGAAGCATTCAAATTGACAATGAACTGCGCCATCGGCACATCACTGGAAAGCACATAGAATCATGAGTATATACAAATGGACAATTAAATTAAAGCACCAATGAAACAGCATAAGAACATGAAGGGGCAACCAACTTCATCAGATTTGGCACTTACCAGGATATTAAAAGACCTTTAATTGCGTTAACCATTGTATCTAACCAGGCAAATGCTGTGGCCTACAGAAGTGAAGGAAACAAATAGCTCATGAGATCACACTTTTACAGACAGGATAATGTTGTCGACATCCAAAGTGCTTACATGTGGAATACCAGATAAGATAGAACAAGATCAGAATTTTTTGTCACAAAAAAAAAAAGAATCCAAGAAAAGCAGCTCAATGCTTCTGTTACAATTACGAAAATCCTATACAACATATGCCAAACATCAATTTACATAATTTCTAAATTTTTTTGTTTAAATATGTATCATATCTTATCTTGGACTGAAAAAGATTTCCTCCAATGAAACAAGGAAGAAATAGAAAAGTACAGTCTGAAAGATTACACACTCTTATTAATGCCGGAGTTCCAACGAAACATGTTGTACAAAGAAATATGATAGGCTCCATTTGAAAACTTGGAATTGAGGAGAAAGAAATGGAATGGAAGAAAAAGTTAAAAATTTTGATGTTTGAGAGTTTTTTAGTGGAGGGAAAGGAAAAGAAAAGAAGGGAATAGGAGGAAAAATTTTGGGCTTCAATTCTCTCCTTTCTTTCCTTCCATAAGTGGAAGGATTTGGAAAGAAAAAAAATTAGAAATTAATAATTTTTTTATAATACCTATTTTACCCTTAAATTAAAGAAGTATCAAATTAAAAGGACAAATATATCCTAAGGCATCTTTTGTTTTAACCTGATTTTCTAGTAGGTTAGATCTGGGTCTAAAATTAGGACCCAAATAAAGATTCAGGTTGGGTCGGGGTCACTCATAACCCGATCCGACCCGATCCATTTGCACCTCTGCTCAAAAGCATACCGGTATTTTAGTAAAAATGTTAAAAATGTATGTTTTCTTTTTTTTCTCGCTAAACTTCTAAAAAGTACTTTCTCTTTCCTCCTAAAACTCCCAAACAAAAGAAGAGGAAAGTCTATTCTATTCCTTTTCTTTTTTTTTTCTTGCCCATTCGCGGGACTTGAGTTCCTCAACAATGAAAGAGGACCAGAAATGGCTACGCATTGTAGCAAACACATAATGGACGAAAGCTAAAGACCAAATATATCGAAGCAACGTAACGATGCTATCTCACAACAAGACATGGGAAATAGACATATTATAGAAGAAAAGGAAAAGGGAAAAAATTTCTCATCGATCTTGCAATCGAACCGAACAAAGATCAATTTTTTTATGGTATGGGCTCGACTCTACGCGAAAATCCAAATCGTATACGATCTCCTCTCAACGAAATCAGGAGAAAAAAAATCGACAAACACTACCCAGAACTGTGAGAGGGGGAGAGATGAGGTGGACGAGGAGCCGGTTGCGGTGGAAGAGGTGGAAGACGGGGACTAAGTGGTGGTGGTCAGACGGCGCCCATGGCACAGAGTGAGAGAGAGACTTACTGCGGCACGCTAGTGGCGGAGAAGGGAGCTGGCGGCGGGAGGAGGGCGGCGGGAGGAGGGCGGCGGGCGGTGGCGAGCTGGGGGTTGTGAGGGATGGAGGAACGAGAAAGCCGAGGGATGAGGGGAAGAAAGAAAAAAAAAAAAAGGCGAGCCTAGAGCCTAGAGGGCCATTTGGTATTTTAGCCCTTTGCACTGTTGATATTTTATATTTAGGTCCTCAACTTCATCAGACACAATGCCGCTCAGCCATCTCTAGCTGTAGAGTTCGGGTTGCGCCCAAGTAGGGTGAAGATGAATTAGATAATATTTATTTGAATCTAATTTTATATTCTAATTTATTCGGATATAGATAAAAATTTGAATATCTCACTAACATCCATATCCGTATCAATATCTGTCAAAAAAAAAAAAATATGAATATGGACAGACAAATATCTAATCCGTATATTTCATTCAATTTATAATTCTATTTAATTTTATATAGCACTCATGAATATTTTTAAAAAATAAATAACTTTATTAATATGCTATTAATTTGATTTATCATCCACTTAGTAACATCTTTGATTATATGGCTATAAAATTTAATTATCCGATTTATATCTGTATTGATATCGATACTTTCAGTATTCGATTTGTACCGGTATCCGTTTAAAACAAATATAGATATAAATTTTTGTATCCGACTAATATTCGTATCTGTATTCGTCAAAAAATATAAATATAGATATGAGTATATTAGTATTTGATCAGTATTTAATCCGAATGCAAAATCTATACAGGTGGATGGAAGGAAGAGTTTGGCAAAATCTGTATGGACGGATGATTCTGAACAAAATTTATCCAAGGAAGACCCTCTGATGCAATACTGCTGGACAAAATTTTGGAACAAAATTAAAAGTATGAACAGTGGAGACACTTTTGCAATAAAAAGACCACGGAGGCAGATAAAGTTAAGCACCCAAACTACAATTAAAAGTTAATTTTGCCAAATACATCGTCAACAGGCTCCAGCCCAACGAGTGTTTGAGGCAATAGAAATTACAAGTTGTTGAGCATTCGACTGTCCGTTCCTTCCACACCACAAGTCCAGAAAGTTGACCAGCAAAAATAACAATACATAAGGCATGCACGTAGTGATTTCTATTGCATCAAGCTGAAGACTGCACAGCAACTGTTAAAGTTTAATATGATGCATCCCTGCAAATATAAAGTGTTTTTAAAACTATCCTAAGTAATCCCACCAGAGATTAGACAAGCCTCATCAATTAAAACACTATCATGCAAAAGGCCACCTGATAAAGCCTTACAAATGGACAATGAGCAGCAAGAACAGAGGAATAGACAAGGTGCACTACAAAGCCTCAAAACTAAGCCAAGCTCTGCTCCACCACTTTGGGAGAGTTTTGAATGTTCTTTGCAGACTCTGGAACATACTTCCATCCGCGCTTGTTTATGCCACTCATTTTCACAGGAGCATCTGCTGCTGGAAAACCTGCAGGATACACTTCTCTGTAAAGATACCTAAACTACATGACTACAAAAATTGAAGTATATGATGACTTACAAAACAGGTGCATAAAAGAATAATCTAGATTCATGAACACATGGCTAGGAACAACAGGAACCGGTGCAGCCAATGGAAAACCAGGCTGAGCACCTGAAAGCCTAAGACTGGTGCTTGAACTTTGCAACTATCTGAAAGAGTTACTTTCAGCACCATGGAACAGTATCAGAAAGCAAGGTTTGTTGTTAGTTGAGTTTTGCATAAAGCTCGTGTGCATATAGACAATAATCTTCATGTGAGCACCCTGAAAAAACAGTCTAGTTCAGTAAAACAATTATGAAGTACACTCGAACTCGATGCTAAAGATTATGCTCATCTCTCATGCATGGAAATGGTTTTAACTGGTCCCGGAAACTTTTGGTTTCTACTATATCTTGTTCTCCTCAATAGAAAGCATAGAAATGGTACTGAACAACATCTTAAATAATGCCTATTCATTAATAAAATTAGCATCATCATCTATGAGCTTACTTTGAATCTTGCACTATTAGAACATTTACTAATCAGGAATCATGAAGAAATATCCAGAAGAAGATCCATGTTATATACACATACACATTCGTATACATATACATATGCATATACATAAGTCAGTTCATGATGGATTGACTTGCTCCATCACAACTGTTTCCGTTGTGACAGGGAGAGCTCCAGTGGGAATTTGCTTTTATCTGTTTCCACAATGAAGGGTTCTAGCATGCTATAATGGGCAGCGGAAGCTAGGAATTTTAAAAATTTCTTGATAAAGTACCTTAACATAAAACCCTTATAAGCCAAGATCACCTTAATGGAAGCAATCAAATAATATAATATAAATGCAGCAATAGAAGAATACCTCTAACGCTAATCCAATATGCAGAATTTCCACTAGGTGCCCAAGTGTTCACCCTCCAACGTTGATCCATACGAAAACTTGATTTAAGTCTTAAGCTCCAAAGACTTTGATCCTTAATGCAGAATTCTTCTAAAGAACTCTAATGGCTTGCTTTCCTTTCTTTCTATTTTTCTTTAACCTTCTAAAATCACTTCTAATCCTTTTGTCCTAAAGAAGACCACCTTGTCTTGGCTTAGGACACACTAGAAGCAATGCTAGAAAGAAAGAAACTAATGTAAGAAAGAAAGAAGAGAGGAGTGGGGTGGAGTTGGAATGATGACCTATGGAGTGCTAGCCTATTTATAATAGGTATAGGGATGCATCTCCAAGGGATGCATCCCATCCACACATCCTCCCATGAAAGGGCATCATCTAAAGGGCCATATCAAATAAGAGGAGGTGCAAATCAAGTGAGGAGGTGTATCAAATGATATGTCCTTTCATGTGGTGCTATATTTTGACCAAGTCAACATCACATGCTAATCACATGTCCATCACGCCTCACCTCTTGATCTTTCATGATGATGATCCAAGGGCTCCAATGCAAGGCGCCATTCACTTGACCCATTATGTCTTCATCCAATGGTGGGATTAAAATCCAATGGTCAATTATGATAGCCATCCTCTAACCCAATCCAATTGAGTTAAACCAACTCTCCATTATGTCTTCATCCAACGGTAGATCAAGATCTAACGGTCTAGATTGAATGATTTATTAAATCTAATCCAATTAGACTCAAACCAAGCCAATTAGGTGCCAACTCTTGGCTAACCCATATTAGAACATGATCTAATCAAATTAGATTAATTAAGAATCGGATTCGAATCCAATTCGAATCAAGAGCTAAGGGTTTGCAACACCTGCTAAGATGTCTATCTTGCAAACATGATCTAATCCAATTAGATCCTTAATAAGTTTTCTTGTGTGTGACCCATTGGGTTCCATACTTAGCCAGCAATAGGTGTGAGTGCGAGTTGACCCAACTTGATTAGAACTCTTCTAATCGATTTAAGTCCAAACTGCGCGAACCCGAACTTAACAATTAGAATCCTTTCTAATTGGTGATCGAATTAAACTCTTTAATTCGATCAAACCTATAAGACAAGATTGACGTCTAGCAACGTGTCATGTCTACCCGGAAAATATGGAATTTGGTGGAAATACCAAAAATACCCTTCAATGGCAAGTTACCGTGCAATTCAATCCTTTAAACAAACTGCATCCCGAATATGTATATGAGTATGAATATATGTTAAACTCAATTTCATATTCATATATTTCTCTATCTTCTAATGATAATTCGAATAATGAAATATTAGAAACTCTTTCTAATTTTCATTGTGCTTTGATCAAAGGCTTCCTGAATTATCATATGATTAGAATAAATAGGATGCGATCTTCTCTTACTAGAAGTGATTAATTCCTTGTTGACCTACTCATAACCTTCGTACACATTCCACCATATCCAGAAGACCTCGTACATAACTTATTGTCATGAATGAGTGGAAACCAAAATATGGATTTATGTGCACAAGATACTATGGTGATCTCAGGTCAAAGGATCAGTTGCACAACTCCCACTAAGAGAATCATCTTTTGACATGTAAGTAAAACTTCATAAGATTTCTCTTTGTAGGTCAATTCAGTGAACTCATTTCTCTAATGAGCACCCACATCTTTGTATTAGTGTCTCCACACAAGTGATTGTGAGATCAATCACCCTCTGCATCGAGCATACATAAGATGTGCCAGTCTTTCCGGTAAACATTAATCCCCGACTCAATGTACCAATGACTGGGAATATTTAAGATTAGGATTTTAGGATTTTAGGTCTCACTAGTATGATCTCATCATAGCCTCAAAATCATTGCCTTAATCTAAGGAGTTCATCACAAATATAATCAACAGCATATGATGAAACACAATGCCTTTATTTATATTGAATGTCATGTACATGATTTGGAAAATCAAAAGAAAATCCTTCACAATACATATTGCGATTGGCTTGTAGGGCATCTACTCTTTCACGCAAGCCATTGGCTGCTTTAAATTGTCACTTTTAAAGGTTTGTATGTCGAGATTCTGAGTTACTATATAATGCTAGATCTAATTTAGTTGTCGCAATACTTGCTTCTACTGTCGATCTCACTTGTGATTTTCTTTATCATTGCTCTGCAAACACCATTCTGCAGCCTCAGAATGGTCTCATCATGTTCTTTTTCTCACAAATTTCCTTTTCCTTACTCATCATAGGTCACTATTTATAGCATGCTTGGTAAAATGAAGTATATTAATTTAGGATGACCAATGACAAAACATAAGTTTTAGACATAAACGAAAAACATTTACATACAACAGTCAAATTACCTGACCATCACAAAACATACCTTTCAAATTGAAAGTGCAACAACTCCAACAAACTTATGAACTTCAGTATTTATCTTGATATATGGGAGCGTATTTGTATTACCCTTTAATTTTTCAGTTATAATGAAATGAACTTTGGGCTTTCCCTCACTTTCTCCTTTTTCTTAAAAAAGTTCTAAGTGATGTATAATAGTCTAACTAAGATATAGATAAGAAGTAAATGATTTATTAAATTTTCCGACTTCCATGGCATACACATAACAAAATAATGTCTGCCCAAGCACTAACAAATCAATAAGCACTGAAATGGCTGACTATTAACCAGCCTTGGCACCCAGGTGGTCTCCCCTGCCCAACAGGAGCCCAAGTCTACAAGTAGTGCAAGTAACAAGGCAGACGGCATCCACCCAAGAAAATCTTTGAAGTCAGGCACAAATTTAAAACAACTGAGACAATAAGTCATTTGCCAACTTCCTTGGTAGATGCCTATACTGAAATGATAGTTCATGGGATAATTTCCTCTAGCATACGAAAGAATGACTCATGGCATTCTATGCCACAAGTAAATTTATAAGCTGGATCAAATGTGCACTCTCTCATTCATGTGATCAAGAAATTCGCAAAACATTAGGCAACGCAATCTTGATATAATTTGGTAGCAACCAAAAATTCCTAACTGCTGGTATGTTGGAAATGTCAAAAAGTCCCAATCTGGGACTTCGATGGGAATCGCTCTTACAAAATTGTTTTTGTTAACATACAGTAAGCAGATCAATTGGTAAGACTTCTTTGCAAAAATTCTCCTTTTGTGTAGCAAAATGGCAAGGACAAGGGGACAAAAAAGATTTTTTTTTGACTCACCAGCCTTGTATCTAATCCCCCACGCCTTGCCGTGTCGCCCATCCTGTTATGTAATAACATCAAACAAGACAAAGACAGTGAGAGATTTTAGAAGAAAATGGTGGTGGAAAGGAAGAAGGAGTTGGGGGGTCTGGAAATGACCTTATAGAGATTGATCTTGGAGAGCTCGTAGGAGACATCTCTCCAATGGGTCTTCGCCACCCTGTAGCCGATCCCCCAGTCGGGGAGGAACTGTATCACGTCGAACAGGTTCTTCTTCTTCCTCCGCTTCGGCTTCGACTCGCTAGCGGCTGAAGAACTCGAAGCCGGAGGAGCGACGGAAGTGCTCAGGCTTCTAAGAAGAGCAAAGGGTGGGCGGAAGAAGGCCGGTATGTCCGCCACCGGCCTTTTCATCACCGCCGCCACCGCCATGGCCGTAGAGAGGGAGCAACAGCTCTGCGTCCGCTCCAAGCGCGCAAAGAGGAGTGTTATTGGGTTTGGATGTGAAATTGAGTAATATGCCTATATTTCAACTGCGGCAATACTAACCCATTTAACTTATTTCAATTTATTATAAATTAAACTAAATTATTAATTTAATAAAATAATTAAAATTAAATTTGAAAATTTAATTTATTTAATAAATAAGTTAAATTCGTATTGATAAATTTTATTAGATTTTATTCTATATCCGGCCCTGCTTCACATATACAACATAGATTCTAGCAATATAATGGAATTGGACCCTCATGCCAATCCGAATAAATTAGTCTTTGAACAGGAACGCAAAGAGGAGTATTATTGGATTTGGATGTGAAATTAAGTAATATGCCTATATTTCAACTTGCGGCAATACTAACCCACTTAACTTATTTCAATTTATTATAAATTAAACTAAATTATTAATTTAACAAAATAATTAAAATTTAATTTAAAATTTTAATTTATTTAATAAATAAGTTAAATTTGCATTGACAAATTTTATTAGATTTGATCCTACATCCGACCCTACCTACATCTTGTCCAAGCAATTACCACCCCTACAAGGATCAGATCAGGTACCCAACATCTTATTGGCCTAGGGTTTGGGTAAAAACTTAATAACACTCAAAATCGGAAATCCAATCCACCGTGCATGCATTATTGAGTTAAACGTTTTAACTTGGGTTTAATCTCCAGAAAATTTCAAAAATACAGAAGGATTTTGCAAGAAAATTTTGTTTTCTCTTTTTGAATCTTGCAAGAATCAAACCCTGCGATAGCCCTTGCTATCTTCCTCCCACCCCCTCTATCAGCGAGATCTGGACAGATTTTCCCAAACGAGCTCTAAAGCCTCTCGAACAATACCAAATAATTAGGGTTATCACCTCAAGAAATTTCTCCATATTGATGAACATAGAGCTTCTTGGAAAGACAATGAATGGTGAAGATAACATAAAAGGGATACTTAAACATGTGGCTCGGTGGCACATCGTCTTGCCCCTAAATCAAGAGGATGGACTTCTTGGGTGATTTCTTGCCCAGTATGGTGGTAGCCTACTTGTTTATTCTTTTCTTCATTGCAAAAAACTGAGTGGGCTTAGGCCGTCAATCCCCTAAAGCAAAATGTTCTTGCAGTATGGAAATCTAAATTAGTTGTCTTGAAGATGGTTGCAATAGCTTGATATTCTAAGGACTGTAGTTGCATAAATCTAAATTATTTGATATCTTCCTCTTTTCTTGGCGGAATATTTGTAGTACAATAGAACAATTTCCATGAAAAGCTTCATCAGCTTCTCTCTCGCTCTCTCTCTCTCTCTCTCTCTCTCTCTCTCTCTCTCCCTCCCTCTCCCTACACTTAAATTACATAATATTGTAGATAAACACCCCTCCCTACCAAAAAAAAAAACAAAAAAGAAGGAAAGAAAGAAAGAAAGCATCATATTATGACATGATAGTTCTGGCAACTTTGAGACCGCATTCTATGAGCTCAACTTCCTTTCTGCATCTCCTACGCTTGTCAACAGCCCGCTACATTGAAGGAATGGATGCCGATTAGAATGAACTAATTATGAGTCTAAAGAAAGAGCAAGGTCATTTTAAAACCTTCTGGACTTCAGTTGAAGCAGATGGAGCCTGGCCCCACAGCATCCATGCAACAAGACTACTCCCCCTCCTTTGTTCCGAACTACTGCTATGGTCTTCTGAAGGTGATACTCCCTCAAGATTCTTCTTTGCAGAAGCAAACCAATTCAATTCATCAAATGACTTCTCCTGCCCCATAACCTGCAAGTAATAATAATATTTAAAAATAACATTACAATCATTATATATGTAAATAATTCAATATTATAAATCCACGCCTTCTTGACCAAAATAAATTCCAATAAACTCGAGGCAATTAAGAAGAGGAGATGCTGACAAATTGATGTCTGCACATGGAATGCTTTCGCATGCTTCATCTCCAAAATAATCTTCATACAATATATGGTTTATTTTGCATTATCCATATTTAAATGAGAAAAGAAAAGTTGCATAATGAGGATCCAACTGACAACCGCAATTTAACACCATACCATCAAAACTCAACATCAACTAAGTCAGCTATTTTCTTCTTGAGTGGCCAAGATCCATCATCAAGCCAACATAGAATTATATTTTCGCATTTACATTTTTGAATAAGTTAGCATGATAGAATTTACAAGCAATGTAAAAGATTGTGCATTAATAAAATGGAATGAATTAGAACGAAAGTTCTAAATAACATATCTTCTAAATTAAAGAGATGGAGGTTCTTGAGGAGAATTAAAGTTATGTCAAGTAATGATTATCCAGGGGAGCGCAAGCCTCCCGACCTCATTTTCCTAACCTAGCATCCTCTACCATGCTATCTCTCTATCCCCCACTACAAATATGTTGTTTTACATGAATGGACCATTGTCGAACGAAAAAGTGAGACACAATGAAGATACAGCACTGGAATCATGAAAGTTCTAGCATTGACACTTTGTCCCACCATGGATATCTCTCTCTCCCCCTCGATGCTGACTGCACCCATCTCTCTTGCTCGCCACCTTCACCCTCCTACCCTCTCCTTAGCCTCTTTCTTCTCTCCCCTTCCTCTCCAACTCTACTCCCTACCATCTAATCCCTCTCCTATTTTGATGCCTAGCCTCTTCCCTCTTCCTCTGACTCCGACACCACCAGAGCCCTTGCCGCACCACCTTAAGAACTTTGTTCTCCTAGCTAAACTAAGATTCCACTGCTTATAGCATATCCTTCAATATGGAATACTTAGATCATAGGTAGCGTACACTAGCAATTATATGGAATATTTTATATTAGGTTCCCAAGTCTAGTAAGACTAGAATTAAACTTTGTTTGGTGAAGGAAGTTCTCTTCGAAAAATTTTACTAATATATCAAAAGGCTGCCCCATACAATGTATTAGACGTGTATATAGGACATGACTCCCAAGCCTAATTCATAGGGTGAAAGTGGATCAGATAATATCCAATCAGATCTATTTTCGTATTCAACCCTAAATATGGATAGAAATTTGAGCATATGACTTATATTCATATTCATATATATCCATAAAAAAAAAATGGATATGGATATCGATAGACAACTACCCAATCCGTATCTGAATATCCAATTCTATTTGTAACCCTATTTAATTTTATATAATACTCATGAACTTTTAAGAAAAATATATGACCATATTAACATGCTATTAACTTGATTTACCATCCACTAAGTAATATCTTTGATTCTGTGGCCATAAAATTTAACTATTCGACTTATATCTATGTTTATATACATACTTACAGTATCCAATTTGTATCCATATCTGTTTAAAACAAATACAGATATAAATTTGAGTCTCGATGATGCTCACTGTTTGTTCATTGAACAAGCATCAATACATAAAGCAAAGCATTTATATACATGGCAATTTATACAACATTTGTGTGTGTGGCTCACAGAGATTCAGTAGAATTATGTCTGTGCGCGTGCACAAGCACAACATCCAGTCAATTTGGAGCTCTATTAATGGGTCAAATGGTCACAAAATTGGACAATTTTAATGGTACAAGACAATATTCTGATCTTGTTTACAATCCACAAACATCCAAACCAACTGAATATGGTTTTTTATGAAAAGTCATGATAAATGCTTCACCTTGTAAATTTATATTGAATATGGTTTCTTATGAATGTCTAAGTCATGATAAATGCTTCACCTTTTAAATTTATATTGTCTACAATGAATTTTAGCACACTGAGTATCACCAATCTTATGGCCTTCTAATGCACAACAGTAAATATCCAGAATATTTGATTCTTAGTTTCTAAACATTTTAGATATTGTGAATCATCATATTTAATAACATTATCAGTTCATATGTTCGATCAGCAATTTTGCATAGTTCAATTATGTAAACTATAGTGGTGTAATCATACTTCAAGAAAATTTCTGCCATTTTATTTAATTAATGCGATCATATGTGATAATGAAACCACACACCAAAATACCAACCAGCTGATTATCTAACAAGACATAGTACTGAATTGATGGCCTAGGTAGCACATAAAAAAGAATGTATAAATAAGGCTCCATGGTAGGTAAAGGACCATAACAAACATCCAAATGTGATTGTATGTTATAATGAAACCCCAAATAAACATAACTATTGCCAAAATACCAATTAACTGATTATTTAACAAGACATAGTATTGAACTAATGGCCTAGGCAGCACAAAAAATATTGTATAAACAAGGCTCTATAGCAGGTAAAGGACCATAACAAACATTCAAGTACTCCAGATATGCAACAGCCTCCACCCATCCTTCAAATATGAACTGCAGTACTCCCACAGATACACACTCATGCTTTATAGATAAGAACCATTGGAGACATTAATTATGGCACCTATTTGACTTTTGGTGTCAAAAGACTTGAATGACGATGCTGTCCCAAAAAAAAAGTCTAATAGATTAGGTTCAGACAATGAAGATAATGAACAAACTGCAAATGCCCTTTAAACATAATTTGCTAATTGCATGGGCCAACTCTCTTATTGGGTAATGATCAAATTGGACAAAGATGGCAGATCTCCACATAAACAAACAAGTATATGAAAGCATAAAAACAGAAATGCATACATAAATTGATTTTCACATAAATTATAAACACTGACTACATATAAACATCGTATCAAAAGCCAGTATAAAGGATTAGAAATTAGATGGTAATGTGAACATACCTTGAGAATAAAAGCAACACCCATGATACAACTATCATATAAACAAAACATATTTCCAGATTCATGGTCCCTTCTTAATAGCTTATCCATACAATGAACTTTAGAATCTATCATGTTTGCTATAAGGGATGGAACTACAGCGAAAAAATCTTTTAGATGGTCGTATCTGCTGCATTGAAGTTCCTACACGCACAGAAGTCAAAAGAAATCAGATAGCCTTAATATCAATGATTATGAGTACAAACACATAATTCTTATTTAAAGGTTATAAAGTAATGATAATATGGGGAAAAAAGCTCAAAGATTTAGTTTTATCTAATAATAATTATAAACACATTCAATTCCCAATTTCAAGCATGTTTTAACATTCAAATACATTATCCAGACTACTTGATACCCAATTACGAATTCCCAAGTTCATTGACAATGCTTCTACCAAGATTTCATCTTAAGAATACGAATGATGGGACACTCTATCAAGAATAGATAGGATAAATGGGACTACTTGGTAAGACCAAGTCAGGCCTGATTGAAACAAAGGATTAAACTGAGATATAATTTATTAATAAAACATGTCCATTTTTTATACAGCTATTCCCTATGTTGCATGCACTAGGGTATAAGTGTCCATTTTCTGTACATGTCTAAGTGTAGAATCCTATTAATCTTAGAAAATTTCTGCTCACAGTACCCAAGTTTTGTACCCATCCCCACTGTTACTTCTCAGATGCACATATTTTACAGGCGATCAAAGGGTATGGGTGACATAGGTTGTTTCAAGGAGACGGGGGGAAAATAGTTTCTTTTAAGGGAAAAGATCAAGTCAGGTCTTATCCTCCAAGAACAGCAGCAGCAGCAATAAACCCTGTTGAAAGATTAGGAAACACAGAGAGACAGAGAGAGAGAGAGAGAGAGAGAGAGAGAGAGAGAGAGAGAGAGAGAGAGATGTATAAGGAAAAGTTTGGTTAACAACATGAGGCATTGGGTATAAGGGGGCCACCTGCAAACCACAAGATACTGCTTCGTATTGAACCAAGCTATCCCATATTGCCAGTTTGGTATGATTTGTCATGGCTTACTACCATGGTACCAACCAAAAGGGTTCCGAGCTTTCTTTTGTTCCAATCACTTCAGTGCCTTACTAAGGGTCATAGAGGTCTTTTGTTAGCAGTGGAGAGCTAAGAGGGGAGAATTGATAAGCATTCCATCTTCACAAATCTGATGACTTCTTTGCCAAAAATCAAGATAAGGTGCAATATCTTCTTAATCCATTTTTATTCCTTCTCCAAAAATGAAAAAATGCTAGATTTTTTATTTTAATTTCTAAATATAAATGTTTCCTTTCAAGATTGATAATGCAGAATGCTAGATTTATTTGCTTAAGCATGAATCAGGCACCAAGACTGGTACTTATGGAGAGGAATCAATTCCACTCAAAATCTTTCCTCAAAAACACCATAAATCCAAAAAAAACTCTACAAATTGACGTCATGATCCAGTGCAGTACATGGAGTGTGTGGGAAAATATCATGACTTGTGTGTGGTACAATCAGGAGATTGCTTTCCAAAGTACCAACATCTTGACAACACCCAGAAATAAGCTTGATACCCACTAAGGATGTCTATGAGCCTCTAAGACATTCTATGTGGATTGGGTGATGAATACAAACTCAGTTAGCTGCAATAAGTATGACACCTACATGTGTATCACTAACATCTTATAGAATGTCAATATCATCATAAGACAAAATGTAGTTTATTAAGAACAATGCATGTTATACTGTCAACCGTCTAACTTTCATGATACCAATTGGTTTGACGACCCATGTACTTCTATCATCATGTGTCATTTTTGAGGTGCTAATTCCTAGTTAGGGTGCAGTACCTAATCATATTACTTTAAATGGCACAATGAACATGTCTTCACTTTTTTGTGATGCTTATCTTGCTTTACATTCCCCTTTTTTTCCATGACACGATAGCAACATCCTTAGAAACTTAGGTAGCTTCAAAAACTCATAGTAGCACATCTATGCTTGTCAAAGCATGCTAGTGGAACTGGTGTTGAGTAACCAATTGATCTTAAAAGCTTAAGCAGATAGGCAAAGAGCCAACCAAGGTTCGTCGTACCGACCGTACCGACGTACCGGTGGGGTTTGGTACTGGTACGGTACCAATATCGAACCGAGCCGAACTGGTGCCATACCGAAAGTGCCACAACACGTGGCACTTAGCGCGTGGCTTTAGCCACGCACGCTTTCTCCCATGAAGAACACTCCGTACCGGTGCGAACCGAGCGGTTTCCACTAGTACAGGCCATGAACCGATCGGTTCCGACCCAGAACCGATTTCAATAGCCGTACCGTACAGGTGCTTGTCGGCACCGGTACAGTACGGGCTGAACCGACTGGTACCCACGAAGTCAACAACGTATATCAAGCTTAACACCTCCTCCCCATGTACAGCCTGGACCATGCACATGGAGGGATGACAATGACTAAAATTAGTTAAGACAATAATTAGGATAATTAAATAAATAATTAGCATGAGGGGATTCAAACTCGTGACCTCCAGCAAACTTGAGATTTGATACAATGTTGAGTAATTGATTGATCCTAAAAGAGTAAGTTGATAGGGAAAGGATCAACATTATATATATCAGGTTTAACAGCTGGCACCTTGCCCAATTATGCACTGCCACTACAAGGCACATTGCATGCACATGCTAGTTCTAGGACAGAATGGCACTGACATAAGATACCTTGGCATTTGCTTCACTTCAAACATGACTCTTTGAAAATTTTATTTTTGTTCCCAAAAAAAAACGTAATTTTTTTACTGTTTCATTACAATACCAACTAAAAGATATATCTAAAGGTCCTAAACAATATGAAATATTTACAATCCATTTCTTATTTATCATTAGCAACTGATTTTATTTTCCTTCATTGTTTTAAACTAAATTTTAATTGATACTATTTGCACTTCAAGGTTTAGGGTTCACGGTTCATGATTTAGAGCAAAATCACTAAAACCACTAGAACTGCAAACACAAAACTCATTCTATTTTTCAGAACAGAAACCGAAGCGAGTTTTCAAACCTCGAGCTGAATGATTACGCAGCAACCCTCCAAAGAAAAAAGAACAAAGTATGTAAAGTAAATATATCCAATAATCAAAATGAATATATCTGATGATCAAACCGTATCCACACATGGTTTAAACGGCTCAAACCTTACCTTTAAAAACATGTTTATAAGGAAAGAAAAAGACTCGATTTTAACATTGGATTGGTACTTCTCGATTGCTGTGTCCATAATTTTTCCTGCAGTAACACTTTCTTCAACAAAGCCAAGATTCATGCAACTCTCTGCAAATCTCATATCATATCTAGCTCTACTAATAAACCTGCAGTTCAAAAGTATCAGGTATGAGGGGGGAAATCTAACATCAGTTAACAGTCATTATCCACTAAAAGTATTGAAATTATACCGTGAATTATTACAAGAATAACGGCAACTGCCAGCTAGAAGAATCCTCATCAGTCCTAAAGCATTACCCACTTTACTGATGATGGATTGTAGCTGTTCAAGGAAGCTCTGTCCACGATCTCCAAATGCAAGTTTTCCCAGAAAAAATCTGAGCTCCCCTTGTTGTAGAGAAGGGTGTGTTATCGTTCCCTTGTCACTCTATAAGAAAAAAAGTAAACAAATGAAGCCAATTGACATTTTATAAATTAATGCAGTTCCCTCTTTTTGATTGGAGATATATTGAGCCACCGCACAACTAGCAGTAGAACAGTAGGAAGAAAGGAATATTTGACTTGGACATGTAACCACAACAACAAAAATAATATCTATATTTATGGACTGTGCTTCAGTACGTCTTGCTATTTCTAGTATTTATTATATAATTAAATCATGGTCCTTCGTTTAGAAAGGGACCACATCTATCAGTCAAGATCTCAAGATATCTCATTTAGTTCAAATTTTCTTCCACTTTCAATCTTAATTCAAAATAAATAGAAATCTCAGCTGACATGGTAAATATGGATTACCAACTAAATTTAAGTATTGATTTCTAATTATTTATTTAAAAATATGAAATACTATTTCTAGTATCTTTAAATCCCAATTTAAAAGGATTTAAAGATACTATCTCACATAATCACAACAGCCAATACCCAGAGTTGAAGCTCAAGAATGACAAAACAAGCCTTGTTGTTTTGTGGTTACAAGTTATAACAATAACCAAAAACACTATAATGCTTTATTTTGCCATAAAGCAATTGAATATGCAAATATCAAAAACTACCACTAAGATATTGAGGAACAAAGGGAGATCCGACCTCATAGAGCTCAACTCCCATTCTCAACCCATGAGGAACATGAATCTGAAGGTTAGTTTGTAGCTCCACGAACTTCTTTGTAGCGGCTTCCTTCCATACCTCATTTCGAGGAAACCTCAAAGTGTCTCTATTTCAACAGACTCCATCCACATCCCAAATCTATTCAATATTCATTGTATGGAAAGCTAAGAAATCATCATATAGTGCTCAAGAAATTGCTATAAAAAATGGAAGTTTGTTAGGATTTTGAGATATTTTCTACCACGTAATATATTATCCTTATGCATGAAGACAATAAATGGATCATTGTGGTCAGACTGTTATGGATTTCTAAACACATTATCTATAGGTCCCTTTTTTCTCTTCCTTCTCCGAGCATGGGATATGGAAGGAGGAACCAAGAAGGATGTAGTTAACATCTTTACCATCCACATTGTGTCACAAATAATTTCCTTTGATTCCAAATAATTTAATTCACTTTGCTTACATGATTTATGGGACTTTTGAGATCTGATACTTTGGCTTATAACTCGTACCTGAAAAATTAACAAAATTTCTTATAGGACGTGATCTTCCTTCTTCATTAAGATTCTTATAAAGTTTAGAAAAAATTTCTGATAGTTTCTCCTATTTGCCCACAAAGGTTGTCCAAAACTATGCTCCAAGGTCGGCGAAATCGTCCCAAACCAGACGGTTCCGACTGATCCGAGCTGTACCAGTGGTTTGCCGGTACGATTCTGGCAACGAAAACAAAACCCGTTGCCGGAGCCAAAGAAGGAAAGAGAGAGCGAGCGAGGGAGGGAGGGTCGGAGGTGGTAGCAAACGCCGGCGGAGGCCACGAGGAGCAGGCGAGGTGCGGCCGATTCTCCTGTTTCGAGCGAAACAGGGGTCCAGCCGCGGCTAAAAAATTTTGCGATTTTTAAGTGAAGTCGGCAAATTGCAATTTCTAAGAAATTTGCCGATTTCACTTAAAAAACGCGAAATTTTTTAGCCGTAGCCGGACCCCTGTTTTGTTTGAAACAAGAGAACCGACTGCAGCCTCGCCTGCTGCGACCTCCGCCGGCGTTCCGCCACTCTCCTCCAGCCCTCCCTCCCTTGCTCGCTCTCTCTTTCTCTTTTTCTCTCTCCCACGGTGTCGTGCCTTCTCTTGGTACAGGCCTGGCACGGCCTATACCGAGTCGTCCCACCGAAGAACCGTTATGGTGCTCGGTACCGGTTCCTTCGACCTTACTATGCCAGTATGCCCAATGAGGTATATCTCCCTACCTGCCAACTGGCCTTCCAAGCTTAATGGCAAGCCCCTCCCCTACTAAAGAGTTACATCATGCAGGAAGTAGGCACCAAATTTTTGAGGATCAATACCAAGTTGAAGTTCGACCACTAAAATTTGCTTAATCTTTCCTTTCAGAGTTCAGGTTGTGCTCCATAGCCAACTACATCTTGCTTGGAGAAGGCTTAAGTGATGATAAAGGTGATGATGGCAGGTTGATTTTTCGCAATTCAATTGAATATAGAACCAGCATAATGTAATAAATAATTTGCATGGTGCCTAGTTTCCATTGGCCGTAGCAAAAGTTACTATCAGAAAACAGAACCAGCATGTAGATAGGAATGAACCTTCTGTCTATAGTGGATTTACATGGTAGCTAGCTTCAAATGATCCTAGTTGTACATTTCACATGAATTTGGAAAACATAGATTTCTACAGGACCAGTTAAACAGAATTCTTTCTAATAATAAACCAAAGCAAAGCACCAAATGAAATTCATAATTTATCATAAAAAACATCTTAGCTTGTCTAAACAGATCATGAACTTTATATATCCCACTAACTTGTATTGTCAATATGAATAACAATTATGCTCCTAGTAGAAATAGATGGACACATCAAGTAAATGGATTAGTTGCCTCACAAACTTTATTATGTCATTCCTAATGTGCAGCTTAATGATGTTGATGGTTCAAATATGTTGTTCCTAATGTGCAGCTTAATGATGAGAATGTTTGATGTGTTTAATTATGCAAGTTAAGGTGCTTACGACCCATCATGATGAATCTATTCGATCGATGGATCCACTAATGAGACGACAAATTGGAAATTGTCAATTGAAAGAATTTTTTTATTAGAGATAAAAGAGGAGAAAACTATATGAAAGGGTTAAAATATTAAATCTTCTACTTCTGATACATATATAACTTACTAAAATTTGATGCAACAAAAAAAAACCATTTACTGTTTTAGTCAAATCAAATAGGAAAGTTCTATAGCTTAGATCAATATGTTACCAATTACCATGCTAGCCATCATTTCCATGAACCATACATTATCTGATGTGCACTATATCAAAGTCTTGAAGTAAGATAATTACCTTCCAGAAGTTAGATTCCTTCAATAAATCCGATTGCACAAGTTTATCTTGAAGCAACTCTGATAAAGTTGTAAACATCTCAGTTAGAAACTTCAAAACAGAAATTGATGCTGTAGATATTGGCCTTAAACCATGTAAAGCAATTGAAGCTGCAACACGATCCACACTGATCACTCTTAAGTTCTTCCTACATTGACCATTAGGAACCCTCTCAATGAAAATCTGCAAGCATGGATGTGAAAAACAGTTATTGATACAAAGAGCGCTCCTTAGCAATAAAATTTTGAGCTATTTTGCCTTCAAATTAAGGTCAAAGGAGGATTTATGGTTCAAAGTTCAAACAATCTTGATATTCCAAAAGTAAATTAAATTTCTTTTTACCATAAGCCAAACTTTATAGCTACAAACATCCAAATTGGTAGTATGAGAAACCTTGACTACGTTGCAATTGGTTGAGAATTAATTATCAGAAGTCCTTGACTAATTTATCACCATTTCCAAATTGCATTGTCTCGCGTATATGGGATTTTCATATCAAAACTCCAATGTGGCACAGCTATTTCATTTGGAAAACTCTTCATACATGGCATATCTTTAGTCCTACCGATTTTTTTTTTTTGCAAATAAGCATGCATCACCTACTCATTCATGTTTAAAACAAAGATGGAAATTTACATGTTTGCACTGCATTAATGTCAGGCATAATATTATATCTGGTTTCTTTAGTATCTTATGTTCAGTTCCCTTTGATCTGTTCGAACACTAAAAAACAAGTATGGTTGCATTTAGATGCATAAATGGAAAGGATGTGAGATCCCTGGAAGGTCAAGTCTCTTAGGCAGATAAGCAAGCACTAGACTATGTAATGATGGCTTCATTTAAGGAGGACCAACTAGCATTTAATCTAATGACTAGGTCATAGATGTCGTCATATTGAGAATTGATGAGTCCCAAGAACCATCAGTTTCAATCATATAGATACAGTTTGATGGCAAGTTCCCATAGATAAAAAATAGCTGAGGGCATTAATAATAGTGGATATTAGTCAGAAGTAGGGATGTCAAACAAGCAAGATGTTCATAAGTTCGCCAAGATCACTTAATAAATGGGCTGAACACAAGCCAGATTTTAGAGTTTGAAATATAAACAAGCTGAACCCAAACAGAGCAGGGCCCAGCTTGCTCATGTTTGTCTCGTTTACACCCCTAGTAAGAAGCTCAATACCTTAGCATCAGAAAACAAGAACTAACATACCTGCTTAATTATGTTATAGGAATAATTCTCAGTAAACGAATGCAGGTTCTGGACAATTTCATTTAGGTCAAAATCTTGATCCATAGAATTTTCAGCAAGATGAATATCATCTAAAGCTAGCCCATACTTCAGCTCTGCTAGCAGTCGCATCTCTGAGTATATCTGGAGTAACAGCAAGAATCATAAGGATAGCCGGGTTAAAATGAGGTTTTTAGTTTAATTTCTTTCACCTTTCAAATAGATTAGGTATCATTTTGTCAAGCATATACTTAATAAAGAATATGCAAATACAATGAAGCCATTACCTTCCAGTCATAAGTGGACATAGCTGAATGATTGTAAAAAGCAGAATTCAGATAGTTCTCCATGAGCAGTCTTATATCAATAAATTTGAATGGAAGTTGCAAAGGTTTCATTTGTAAGTACCAAGAAAGATTGCGCACGCCAGTCTGATTAAAAAAATAAGGGAAAAGCCGTAGTAATTAGCAGCTTAAAGAAAATTAATCCTGCTGAATAAAAAAAAAAAAATATCAATCACCTTTTTTGGGTTCACAAGCACAGATCCTTTTAAATGAGTGGAATGAACATGAAGGCGGAGATCGGTTTCAATATCTCTACAAAGAGGAGCAACAATTTCCTGTTTAAAGATGACTATAACCCTGAGAATGATGCCAATGGAAAATTTGTGAAAACAAAAGTTGGAAAGCTTTTTAAAAGGAGAAGTTAAGGATTTCCACAAACTGTTATCCGGGAAAAAAGACATAAGCATACATTTTTCAGATGATCCTCAATTTCTTTCTCATATGACTGAAGTGTGGCTTTCCCCACGCGACCTAGCTTGAGAAGCCATAGTCCATCAGAAAATGCATCAAGAATATACCTGACAGATCAGAACATTAAAATGCAAATAGAGTAAGGTCAGTTAAGTAATATTTGAACACCCTTGCTCATATTCAGTTTTAGTAAATTAAATCCAAAAACCAATTATAGCAAGCTCATTTGAGACATTCTTTTAACACTACTTACTGTAGCCATAAGAATCTGCTAACATCCATATAAACCATTGACAACCAATTTCCCATCATCTCCTTTCTCCAGTACAAGAAGCTACAATTTGTAACTTCCTCTACTATGTTCTGAAAATCTGTGACAGTACCTAGCCTTCTTATAAACTTTCTAATCCTCAAAAAGTCAATATCCAGATAGCCCTGTCTCAGAAAATAACCAAAGAGGCTAATTTTAGTTCCTTCCATAACAAAGTATGAAGCAAGATGCAATACCTTTTAAGCTGCATGTGTCATGGGAATGAAAAAAATTAAGAAAAAAAATACAAAATCAACCACAAGAACTGTTGAATCATTCCAATAAGCTGTGTTATATAATTTCTTGAAAAAGCAGTGACACGATAAAAAAAATTTCTTAAATGTGCGCCGAGGGAGGGGGAGGGATAAGTGCAGGAACTGCTTCAACCTGAAGATGAACCAGGTATATATCTGAATTTGGGTTTTGACTTTTGACCAAGTCATTTAAAATGACAAGCAACAGAACTTGTTTGTTCCTTGGTTATACTTCATTATAGTTTCAAGTCAACATGATTTTAGAAGAGGATGATATTTCCAGGCACACAAAGGTTTTTGTTTCCTCCTAGGTATTCTCAACATGTTTACCTATGCATATATCCTTCACAGCCTAAGATACACCAACAATGTTACAGCAACCAATTTAACCTTTTTTTCTCTTATGGGACATAAAATATGTTTGAGTATTGATAAAAAAAATTACGAAAAAAGGAGCCTAACATGATTGCATCTAATCAAAAATTTAACAGCCCGATATAGTCCTATCTTCAATTTATTTTCTAGCTCTTGACGTGTTTGGTAGTTAACTTGCTGACTATAATAGCACAGAACCTCACCCAAAAAAGCCAGAAGTTACTATTTTTGGCCCTTCGCTCTGCATAGGTACCCAAGACCTCCCCATGCACATCCAATATGAGGCCAAACACAAGCCCATGCAGGACCTCACACACTCCCCCCGCTTACCTAGAATCCTTGCAATGAATTGGTCCAATCAAAAACAAAAACATCATGGCCAACTCATGATCAACCCCAAAAGGACCCGTGCTGCAGTGTCCCCTATTCCACATAAGTTGTGGACTGTGACAACTCTGATACCATATACAAAAATCTAAGGCCTCGCCCAAAAAGGGTAGCCACAAGTCATTATTTGATACCTTCACCCTGCTTAAGTATCCAAAACCTCCCCAATGCACACTCATTGCGGGATTAAACACACACCTGCATGGATCCTTGTACTAATTGTATGGGTCTTGTAAAAAATATTTTTTGTGGTCCAACACTTCATATGAGTGTTTTGACATGAAAGCATCACTTGATCCAATAAGCCAATGGTCCAATCAATATCATGAGTATTGAAGGTTTTGATTCCATTGACTGACTGACTTAAAAATTGCAAATAATTGGACTCTTCTCTCAGCACAGCTTGGTTGTTTTCCCCTCAGTGATCTGATACCACTTTGATGTAGCACATCTGGAGGGGAAAATAAAAAACAAGAAAGGAAAATGGAGGGAAAAAAGGTAAACTCCTGCAGGAAGTTTTATCTCTGCAAGCATTTCTAGGTTACATTTCCTAGCCCTCCAACACTGCACATAAATAATCCTCTGCATTATAGCCTGTGGGGAGCAAACATCATAATTCCAATATCTCCATAATAGTATAGTGGTATTAAGTCTCACACAGCCAACATTTGCCTATTCTTGAACTACAAATTTTATCCATTGTTGGTGATCTTGATGATCCAACAGATCACACAAGCATCAGACAGAAGCACAAACAACTTTGCTCTAATATAATGGAGGACTATTTTACTTCATGACACAAACAAACTAGTTAGAAAACTAAAATCATTATACAGTGGAAGACGGTACATAGACCTCCATTTGGCAACTTACAATGCTTTGAAGAACATCCAAAGTGATAGAAAAAATGAGTTGTCTCTTATGACTACCACCTCCTTGAAGCAGCTGCAAGGATATCAGAACCTGAAAGGATTCAAGTGGATGGTCAGATACAGATCTAAACCTTCCATAATCTGAATAATACAAGACTATGAGTCTATGATGCCTTCTGTAGGTAACATAAGTATTAATGAATTTTTTTTTATTTTATTTTTTTGCAAATCAACCTTAGGATCTAATGCAAAATCTACAAGTATCTTGTCCTTGTCAAGTGGTAGGATCATTTCCCCTTTTGGTAACTCAACTAGATTTATCAACACTCCAGATCAAACTCTATCTTAATACTTTTGGATGACTCAAATCAGATCAGGAATTAAACATTTCCCTTTCAAGAGAATGTGTACAAACATCATGAGCTTGACCCACCATCTCAGGAGGCGGACCTCAGACCAAGTACTCTTAAACTCTAGGATTATGCGCTGAAATTTATCAACTCTGAGATCAACAAGTGAAAAGATGCATTCAGTCATCCTAAAGCATAAAGGGACTCTTCAGAAAGATTACGGGGCAGAAGAATGATATGAAGTCCAATGCTGCATAGTTGGACCAAGGGAATTTTCTTAGTTTCTTCCATTAGTTCACAGTTCACTAATTGCCAGTGGTCCAATAATTCAGTTAACAGAGAATACAGTAGAGAGCAGAGCCAAAAAAAGGTATGGGCGTGGAAGCAATGCTGGAATATTGAGGAGTGGAGTGCCAGTCCATTATGAATCATATATTATAATGAATACTTTGCAAGCAGGTTATAGACATAAAACAGATGCATTTAACACATATTATCTTAAGAACCTATAGCACCCAATGGTTTTTACAGTGTCTATCTCATCAACGTGCATGGTATAAGCTGTGGCATATGACCATATACTGAACCTTCCCCTTAAGCTCAACCATATTGAACAACCTTAATCCTGCTCAACACGGTCAGAAGCTCCTCCCAATTGATTTTCTTTTTTTTTTAGGGCTTTCTTTGATGATTCTAAGACTTTTTTGGGTTTCATCTAAAATATCAATTAAATCACTTTGCTTACATTAAAAAGCAAAGCCATGGGAGACAAGGAATCTATCATTAAGAGAAACCATAGATCTAGGACCTCTATCCTATCAGCATAGAGATTTTATAGACAGGCTTCCAGATGATTTTAATCGGATAAGATCCATTGATAATACTTTATGAAATTTAGAAGGGGAATTCTAAATCACTATCAGCATGTCAAATTTATCTTCACTAAGGAGCATCAAATGTTTATTCCAAATAATTTTTATGACTGAAGTCAAGATCTCTCAAGAGTTCTGCATTCATAAATGGCCAGCAGACATGTCAAATCTTACATTAACAGATTCATATCCCTATGGCCAACAGATGCACAAAAGATATGCACATCCCTAAGGAACAACAACCCTCTATATCATCCTCATGTAATAGGTGTCCTTGTACCTATGGCAGTAGCAGTTCATGTCCATCTTGATCATGCAGCATAGGAATGCATAAGACTATTGAAAAATGATAGTACAAATAAATGGGCTTCCTATCACTACTGAAAGTACATGGCCCACACCTACAATGTGCTATAACATGTAAATATAGTTATACGGCCTCCAAGTTTTTACCATGATTTGAGCTTAGTTCTGTAGTTGATGTTTAAACATAGTTTGTGTATATTAAATTACTAAAACTGCGACATGTCAAACAACAATCTGGACAGAATTTATGATGCCATATTTCAACAGTTAGAAACAATGTTTACTTCTTCCAAACATATCCATGAACTATAAATAATTCATCACACTACTTGGAAGAACACAACAAAGACCACCTTAGGCAGGGCAGAACCCCTTCATAGGGCCGAGACAACCAGCCTAGGGAAGAGGGGTGGTCAGGTGCAGCAGGGCCTTAGTAGCAGGAAGCTTCCATTTAGGGTGGCACACGCATTTCAGAACCCCTCTGGAATCCTCTCCCAAACCCTCTTTTTAAGCATTTCATTATTTATATTTTTTAAAGAGACCTGCTTCTGCATACCATCCGAATTCACTCCCACACCCACTTCTGGTAATTATGAGAAAGATTTAAGGATGATGACTAACATTTGGAAGACAAGTTGAACTGGTGATGCTCACCACTTATCACAAAGGGTTGAAAGACCCAAGCATTGTAGTTAAGATGTACTTTCTTTTCCTCTTTCTCACCTTTATTTTCTATTTCTACTGCTATTGACAATGGTTACTGCAGCCAGAGCCAGCACCATGGGCAGCGACTGTGAAAACTAGAGCTCCAACCAAAGACATCATTTTTCATATATGTGGCTACCACAACCAACACCATGGGCAGTTGCTGCTACTACTATTGCCATCATCTACTTTCTACAAAATTCTAAACTTTATTGTTAAAGTGGTATCCTAAGTTCCTAACCTCTCTCTCTCTCTAAGTAGAGTGTGCTGGGGTTTTCTCAGGGGCAAGCATAGTGAGAACCTCAAATTCTGATTGCTTTCCTCAAATTCATTAGCTGGACAGACCCCTGACCACCCATCTATCACCTATAGTCGTCTAAACGATTAATTAAAACTCCTGTAAATTATAAATATTAAAAATGCAAAATATCATAGCATGCAAATGATGAATCATTTCATGGAATTCTGTACCTCACCATTTAATCAGTGCCTACGTGTATAACCATAAAAGCAATTGCATGCATGATACATGATTTAATCCTTGGTATGTTCTTGAAGCACAGACCATAATAGTAGATCAGCTAGAACGAAAAGTTAGGGTCGAAGTTTGATCTTCGAGATGGAAGGTTTCAAAGTTCTATGACCTAACTGTTTCTAATTTTCTTTCAATTGTAAAAATGGGAAAATGCTGTCATGGAGACATTTAAATAACATGAGTTGTTGTATCAGTCAAACACTTGAATGTGAATATACGATGACAATCCAATTGCGATTACTATAAAAGATTTTCATTGGATAAATCTACTAATAGAACTTGATGGTGCTAGCCTACCATTTATCAAAAGTAGTTGGACATTTTTCTCTACCCCAATTTGGGTTGATTTGCTAGAAACAAAATATAATATTTTGAAAAATGATTTATCATTGTTTAAAGGCAAATATATATGCAATCTATGGCAATGGAAGTTGGAATTATTCATTCATTCTTCTCTCTACAACAAGTTATGATGCAAATACCGACTCAAGCAATGGTGGATCACACTTATCTGTTCTATGTATGAAAATAATAGGCTTTGATAACCCTTGCCAAGTTGCGATCTATGCCGGAACGGGCCGGTCCGTCGGACCTTGGGTCTGAATGGTAAAATTTATATAGCATGACTCAGATAAGGTGAGGATAAGGTGAATACGAATTTGACTAGGCTTTGAGAGCAAAATTGATTTAACTTAAGTTTGTATTTTCCTCAATGGGTTTGATTTGGCTAACTCCTGATGATCCCTTTCTTCATTTCAGTCAGGTACATATATTACAGAGACCAAGATTTATCCATGATTTCGACCCAGGTATATCTAAAATGGAGGTGCTTCAACTTTCTAGGCTTTAGAAGAGCGTAAGGGAAGACACACTAGATGCTCGTACTTGATAATTAAAGAAGAATGTTGGAAATATAATGACCTAAGAGGGCAAATGACTTCTTCAACTAACGAGTCAATAGTTCCTCAATAGGCTTTGATCGAATGTCTTTAGTGGAGGATATTTTAGCAGTTTTGAAGGGGTGGGATGGAACATTGGCAAGAGAGATGTTGATGATTTGGAAGGTGATTCTAGAGATGGTGTCCTTTCAGATGTGTCAATTCTTATTGATACAACGGATATACTCCACTTGCTTTTACAATTCTGTTGCAAAAGTCAGACATCATATATGAAAATTAGGAATCCATAGACACAGAGGAAGTCCAGTGAGAGTGCGATCTTTAAACAATGTGGCAAATTCACGTCAGTGTTAATCATTAAAATGCCAATAACATCGAAAGAGTATAAGCTACAATTGCATAAATTTCAATATACTAGAAGAGATGCAATTTACATTATATTAAGAAATTGCATGATTATACTTAAGAGTACCTATAATTCATATAATTGGCTTCCAAAAGTTCCAGATGTAACACACATACCAAATAAAGGTTTTGTTTATTAAAAGGCATGCAGGCTAAGTAAAATTATGAGCCTCTTAAGGCCAAATTCTGTGAGCTAGCACTAAAAGTGATCTATTGTATCTATGTATAAATATTGCAGATATTCTATGTATGAAAATAATAGGCTTTGATAACACTTGCCAATGAAAGTGATACAGAGCATAGATTTTTGTTTATTAAAAGTCATACAGTAGTAAAATTATAAGCTTTTTAGGGCTAGGTTCTGTATGCTAATAGAGCTCATAACAGAGATATATTTTATCGAAGTAAAAATATTGCTTATACTCTATTCATGACCATAATAGGCTTTGATAACACTTACCAGTGAAAGAGAATCAGTAAGCCTTGTGTCTGTCTCTTTACCACCTAGAAGGACAATAGTCCAAATTCTGAGTCATTATCGAAATTGCATAAAGAATCTTACGAATGATTGTCAAAACATATCAACAAAGTTTCAGGAAAAAGTTATTATTATAGAACGATGGCAGTTAGGCTAAATGAAGTACCAATATAATACCCACATAATTTGGATAAAGTGCATACAAAACTAATGCATGGTCAAGGATTCAAATCTTAACAATTCGTATTGTATTGGTGACCAATAGGTATCACATGATCCTTGATATAAAGGAGATACGCCTCAGTGCAAATAAGCAGAAATTAAAAACAAAAAGCGGGGGTAGGGGGACGCGGAGTGTCGGAGTGTACCAAGAGGTACAGGGGTGATGAACCTCAACAAGGGTGATATGGGACGATACAAGCCTGGTTTGCATAATACCCGTGCATATGGGCCTACTATATTGTACTGACTTATAGCCAATACAGCAGGTATAGCGCTGGTAAACACGAAATTTCAACCCTTCTATATGATTGGCAAAACTAACTGAAGGTAGCATTTCAGTCAGTTAAATATTTTGAAGCAAGGTCCGCCGAACCGTTACCGAGACCCGTATCGGTCAGCGGGGAGGTCAGTACGGTACCGAACCTAGTACCGTACCGACACACGGTGCGCTTGGGCGTGCCGGTTCCAGACCAGCAAGCCCAATTTTTTTAAGTTTTCAAGTTTGATCAATTGGTGATCAATTTTTTCAAGTTTTTCAATGTTTTTAAGTATAGTTTGATGTTTTTTGATATTTTTTGATATTTCTATGATCCCAATATAACCTAAATGATGTATCTTATTGTTTTAAAGTGATACAAAATATAAAATGATTAGTGAGATGTTGTATGCTACAAGAAACAATATGAAATATCTAAAATCAACTAGTGAGGTAAAAAATATAAAATAATACAACCAATTATATATATTTAAAGTACAGCATACATACCAATATCTAAAATTTCGTCGATTGGCGATGCCTCTCGTAAATATCTAAGTCATTAGCATAGTCAAGAGGCACATCGGCCCACAACCAAGCGGCGTTGTAGTCTTGTATGGTCATTCCATAAGGAACGAGCTCTGAGTTATTAGCACTCTTGGATCTCTCGCTGAAGCTCTAGCTCTAAGAGGTATCCTCTGGCTGATAATAAGGCTGAGGGGCCTATCTGAATATGTCGGCAACAAAATCCGACCCGTAAGATGCTCCGAGCAACATAGGATAATAGCTACCGGAAGGTAATGCCTCAGATGCACTATATCCATATCCGTATCTGTATCCGTATATGTCATAAGCTACCTGTAGCTGCGGATAATAAGATCCAGCATACGACTCAAAACCTAATATGCCTATGGATCCTACTCTACATGCGATATCATCTGCAGCTGCATTGTGTCCTCCTGAATGACCTCAAGAAGCCCGTCTCCTATATATAATCGTATCCTCGTGGGCTCTACCAGATCATGCACCATGGTCCTTATTCCATGTAGCATACGTAAACTACCACTCACCAGTAAATCGAAGACCATCCTCCGGCTGTCTCATAAACGATGGTCTCATGTCTTCCACTTCCTGGCAATCGTACAGATTATCCATATCATAAACGATGGTCTCAAAAATTTTGGCATGATCTCCCCTTATTTTGCAAATTTTAAGATATTTTTTAGCGTCAGAAAAAGAAAGAAAATAAGATAGGAGAGAAAAAGCATACTTTATTTAAGGTTGGATCCTCCTTCAATCATGTCGAATCAGCATATTTTTGGCCGTGGGGAAGGTATTCAAATAGGTTGGAAAGGCCCGAGAAACTTCTTAAGCCTTCCTAACTAGCCTTTAAAACAAAAGGAAGAGGGGAGAGGGGGTCGATTCGGAACCGGTTCGACTCGATGCGAGCCAGACGGTTCGCACTGGTTCCGCATGGAACAAGCCGGTTCGGACCGAGTTTGGGCAGTTTGCGACCGGTTTCGGCCCGTTTCGGCCAGTTCGAAGCCGATTTTGACCGGTTCGGAGCCAATTCAAAAAAAACAAGTGAACCAACCTGATCCCCTACCGGGTCGGGTCGAATCGGGCGGTCCGGCCCGATTCAGCAAGCCTTGCTTTGAAGTAAGCAATTTTCTTGTATTGTCCTCAAATAGATAGCTTCCACTATCCAGTGGTAATATATCAAAATATGTGCACTTTGTTACAAACATATAACCTAGAACACTTGTTAGAATCTTCTACCTAGGGTCAGCTAAAGTACACAGATCTGATCCATAGTGCTTTTGTTGATGATAAGGATGATCCTATGATCGGATGGTTTCTGGGCCAGTAGGAGGAACTGGAGCTTGATGAGCGAAGATCGCCTCCACGACCGGCCAGTTTTGTAGCCAGCGAGGCTAGGATCGATACAGGGCAATGAGCAGAGAGCAATATTTCACACATCCTTCCAACTGATCAGCCACAACCACGGCCACAGAGAAGCCGGCCACCACATGACTCCTTGTCCAAGACATCCTCTCAGATATATAATCGAGAGATGCTTTGACGAGGCCATTACGTTGCCCAATCGACTCAGTCAAAAGAGCCACATACATCCTTCCAACATAGCCAGACAGAGAGGGGCATGAAAGGTAAGTAGGCAACAAGTGGGACGAAGGATAAGCAGGCAGCGAGTAGCACGAAAGTAAGCAGGCAGCTGCCCAGCATACTAAAAAAAATAAAAGGCACCTGCAGCCCCAATGGAAAGTAGAGGAGCCAGTTCATTCAGATTCAGAGATCAGAAGCAGCAGTTCTGGTGGTCATGAATCTGTTGACCAGAAAGAAAGTGGAGGATATAAGACCACCATTTATGAGACAACCATAACATGGTCTTCGCTTCACCGGTGAGTTCCAACTTACGCATGCTACACAAGATAGGAACCACGGTGCACGATCTGATAAAGCTCACAAAGATACGATTACATATAGAAAACGGACTCCTCGAGGTCATTCAGGACATGATGCAGCTACAAATGACCTCACACGTGGAGTAAGATCAATAGATGTATCAGGTTTCAAGTTGTATACTGAATCCTATTACTCGCAGCCACAAGCAGCCTATGACCCATACGGATATGGATATGGATATAGATATGGTGCATCTGAGGCATCTTTCGGTGGGCTACTACTATACGCAGCCTGAAGCATTTTACAGGTCGGATTTTGTTACTGGCTTATTCGGATGGGCCCCCTTCACAGCTGTTTTGTCAGCCAGAAAATACCTCTCAAAGCCAAAGCTTCAGCGAGAGATCCGAGAGTACTTATAACCCAGAGTATCCTTATGGGATAAACATAAAAGACTACGACACCGCTGGATTAGAAGGGTGGGTTGATCTGCCTTCTGACTATGCTAATGATTCGGATATCCACGAAAGGCATCGCCGCTTGACAAGATTTTAGATATCGGTATATATGTTATACTTTAAGTATATATAATTAATTGCATTATTTTAAATTTTTCATCTCACTACTTGATTTGAGGATATTTCATGTTGCTTCTTATAGCATGCAACATCTCAATAATCATTTTATTGTTTTGTATCATTTTAAAACAACAAGATACATTATTTAGGTTAAATCGGAATCATAAAAACATCAAAAAAAAACTGTGGGATCCCGCTTGCTGACCGGTACGGGTCCCGATACCAGTTCGGCGAATCTTGGAGTCAATTATTCCATGGTTAATCCTCATGTATGTAATAGTAGTAATGTAATGGATTGGGGGTCAGCAGGTCAACGGGTCAACAGGTTCAGGTTGATCATTCTTGACCTACTTAGGAATCGGGCCGGGTTCGGGTCAAGCCCTATAAACCTTGATAATATGACCTTAACCTGAACCCGAACCTGCTGATTGCCACCTCTAATCAGAATTTGCGCTCCTTCATCCTTTATAGAGCAACTCAAACTCTCATGTAGGTACCCAAAATACCCTTAACAAGTGACTTAATCTATGAGCAACTTATGTAATTATTGTTAGAGGATAATGACTAAAATAATCCTAATCTTTAACCGACTAAACATGTAATGAAAATCATATGAAACTAAATCTATAAGTACAAACTCATAGAACCCTAACCTTGTCCTGTATCTATCAAGTTCACATCATAGTTCTATCACTTTACATGCCACCAAGATCCTGAGATAGCTAAATTCATATAGAGATGCAACAATATACGTAAAACCAAGAAACCTTAAAGGGAAACAAGATCAAACCTTACATAGTATATCTTTCTTTTTGTTATTTTGCGATGAGGAAATAATAAATTCACGCTTATAGTGACTCTATATCAAAAAAAGGGATATACATATATGCAAAGAGGAAGGAAAAACTTGAGAAAGAGAAAGAGATAGAAGCAAGATGAAATCACAACAGCAGACCATCTCTCACTTCCAGATTTAAATAAATAGGGAATCACTATTTACGGGCTAGATGACCAAAGTAATGTTGTTATTCTCAGCTTGTAACCAACCACTGTAATGCTGTGCAAGCAGGAATAGGCCCAGAACTAGTTAGCTAAAGCTTAATGACACCTAATTCGTCACAAACAAGCCCAAATATTCACAAATCAACTCAATTACATAGTCAAATCGCACTCAGATCAATGTTTAACCTATCATATTTTCCAATCTAGATTAATCTCTGAATCATGACACTTGCTTTGGCTTTCATAACCAAAAAACTTCGCCTGCATATGTACAAATGAGCATAGGTACATAATCATATGCACAGGTAAGTGAAAATATAAGATTAGATTCTTTGTTCCTCTTCAAGAACAAAATCAGTTGTTTCAATAAAGGGTCTAATGCTAAGCTAAGTTATGCAACACAAGGAGCAAAAGAAGTATCGTACCACGTGTCAAGGAACTCAAAAATCCCAGCTTGCTCGTTTGACTCACTTTAACTACTTCCAATTGTAGCTTAGACTATTAAAAGCAACCAATACAACAGAAGAAATTAGTAGCATGAGCAAAAGAAATGGTTAGAAAAACAGCTGTAATTTAGGCAGCTAAATTACCTTTGCAGGTAATATAAATTTTTCTATATCCGCTTGAATTATATTAATAATATGTGGAAGGCTTCGAGCGATACCAGCCCCTTTTATTTGGAATGTATTCTCCAAGACCTATGTCAAAAAGGTTATGAGTTAGAAATAGCTTTACAAGTACATAACAGAATATACATTTACCTTTAATGAAATGATCATGTGACAAAGAGACTTCAGTTTTTCCCTCCTGATAGGAACCTGTAACATATCATCACTAAGATACGCTCAAAAAAGATATCCATCTACCAAATAAATCTTAGGTACAACACCTGGAGGTTAAATGTAGTAGCGCTGACTAATGTATGGTGAAAGAAGTAGTAAAAGTACAACTCATGAACAAATCATATCTTGTAAATCGAATACCAAAAAGACATCAAAAAAGCAAGCATCAAATAAAAGATGAAGTGAATCAATGAATACGAACACAAATTATGCTTTCTTCATGCAACTGTCATGTTCCTGTTGATTTAACACCAATTGCTTTCAAAACACAACGCTTTTAAGGTCTTTCAGTGTAATAAAATAGGTAGTGGATCACTAAAAGAGAGAATAACCTCCTCATTCACATCTCTTAAATTAGGAGATGTAGAAAAAAAAAACATTTATCATCGATCACGTGAAGAGCATGAGCTGATGGAATCATATAATGTAGATTTTGTCCCTATTTTGGGTAGGATGCAGGTTTTGTCTTAATAACCTATGTGAAGATGAATGCTGAAAAAATTCAGAGAGATGTTACATTACAAGTTCTCCAACAAAAACTTCATGCCACGAAAGATAGCTTAAGCCCATAAGGAAACGTCGCTTGCTGGTGGAATGCCAGCCTAGCATTGGCATGGAGCACAATATGTCACTCCATGCCAGTTCCACATTCTGCTATGACACTAGCATGGTATCCATCATGCAGTGTTGTGCTGTACCGCTTCTGACCAGCACTTAGATCCGGGCCTTAAGAAAGCTCTAACAGTAAATAATCTTATGTGTAATGCTTTTCAGGCCAATTAAAAGATAGCCAATGCAGAAGCATAAAAAAGCCTTCACCATCCCTTGGAGTCAAATTTATGGATCATGATTTACCGAACAACTGATCGGAGTAGATTTGCAGCATCCGGTCTAGATAAGAGCATGCATAATTTGATAGGGGCCCCAGTCAACTGCCAATCCTTCTTTGCTAAGGTACTGAGGAAAAGTTTATCCATTATGTTCAAGAGTAGGATTATGGAAAAGTTCTGATAATAGTTCACCGTTGATGCCTAAAGAGAACTAAAAACTTTGGGGTTTAATTGACAATGTCACCTATTGAGTAAAGAAAAACCAAACATTGGCTTAATCAAAGAGGTAGAGGACTTTAAGATGAAAGTGAAGATGACAAGAAGGGAAACCAATACGAGATCGAAAGAATTGCTTATCAGATTCTCTTGGATTTCAATCTGTATGTGCACATTGAACCACCATCTGTTCAACAAACTGGAAGAGTAGGATATTTTTAAGTGGTATATCTTAAACAAAACTAAACCTTGCTATCGAACATCCATTAGGCTATACTTAGCATTTCAAACACTTCAGATTCAAATAGGCATCTCATGAACAACTTGTTCCAACAAACTAACACTCCTTAACAAGTCAAGAAGCCCTAAACAAGATATTTAATTCAGTTTTTGCTTCTACCAAACAAAATTACTTTGACTAGCAAAGCATAAACCAGGAACATGAGAGCTGAATTTTCCTATTGATCATCATATATATAGAATCGCAAGTCGCATCAGTGTCCAATTCAATCAAAATGTAATAATTCATAAAGGCACTTCGGGTGACTCTTACAGAAACAATTTCTAGGACTAAAAAAAATAATAACAGAAGCCCATTGCTAAAAACCCTTGACTTAACTGATTTACATAAGTTTCACGATATGGTAAACATATACATAGAAAGCACACCCAATTTCTTGAATTTGGATATATTGACATAGTGCATATATATCTATAAAATTGTCTATTGTATGTACCTTCACTACAATCCGAATAGTTATGGTTAAAAATGGCTTGTCATATCATGTTAGAGGAAAGCTTTAAAATGTAAGATTGATGAGTCTGGCCAAAATTGATGACCAAGAAATATCCCAGAATGATCATCTTTTTTCCTTCAATTGGTTCTACTAAATAATGGACAAGAGGGCAAGTAAAAGCTATCCAACAGAAACGAAGAATTGTGGATGAAGTGGAGAGGTGGATCTACGATCCCTGGTGTCATGTGATTGTTATATACCTTTGAGAGTTGAGACTTGAGACAATTATAAAAATCATAAAAACAAAAGATGAATATGATGGGCAATAAATAGGACTCGCACTAAGACGAGCTTAATATGAGGCAACTCTAGTAGGAATGAGAATGTGGTGATATAAGATGCGATATAGCTAAAAAATAAGCATTGTAAAGGAGATATGCAAATTGCACCACTCCAGGATAATGTGATGGAACAACCAACTAAGATGGTACAAGTCCATACAAAACCAAAAAAAGGGTAACCACAATACGTAAAAAAAATAAAAAAATAAAATTTGAAAATCTATAATGGAATTGTCAGAAAGAGCGAGTAGTCAGAGGACACTGCCCCAAATAAAACTTTATAGAGAAAATGAAACATGAACATGACACCAAATAGTAGAGATATGCCTTGTTGGTCATGAATAATTATGTAACAGATACACTAGATAAAGCACAAAAGAGTCCATAAGCATCAAAGGTAACTACCTGATATATCCATGTGCACTTGGATTGCTAGAAGTCAAAAAGCATATAAGGAATAAAACTTTTATTGTACATGAAAATGAGTAGGAGGCACTAGCAAATTTAAATGCTCATTTTATTATCTCAGATCTATCATATAAAGTTACAATGTGATGGTGAAAAATATATAAAACAGTGAGAATCAAGTGAATGAACTGGAGATGTGCTTCTGTAGTATTATGTGATTGATGCTTGTTTCTAGGACTCAAGAGAAGATACCAGCAGAGAACAAAAAAAAACATGAGGTTATGTAGTTTAAGATATTTTTGAGTAACATGTAGTCAAAGATATTGGATGATGAAGAAGATACACGCATACAAGGAGAACGTGGTGGCAACAAAAATGTCCAAACTAGGGAGGGTAAGGTAACAAATGAGTGCACTAAAAGTTTGGAGGTCACACTAACTCTAGGCGATGTGACGAAGAAATAGTTATGATGATATAGGTATGATTTCAAGAAAATCTTCTAAGAAGTATGGCTCAACTTTGTGTCAAAAGGTCAGAAGACTAGGACGAAATGAATAAAGTTGTGAGCAAAAACTAGAGAAGTATATGATAATAGTGGATGTAGCCAATGTTGGACCTAGGATAAGATGAATAAAGTTGTAAGGAAAGACTAGAGAAGAATATGAAAACAGTGGATGTAGCCCTTAGTACGAAGTATGAACTAACAAAAACAGCAGAAAAAAATGCAAAGCTGACCAAAGATAGTCATGGCCAGCTTGATGGTTATATTTACAGTCATGACATAATTTACATAAATTGGTACAATTCCGAATTGAACTTCTCATCATGGCCAACATGAGGCTAGCAGTAGCTTGAAAACTAGACCACCAGGAAATATCTATCCTAAATTTCATTCTAACTGAACATGCTCCCTCAACTAATAGATCTTAAGAACCAGACAGTTATATATGTGTCACAACTCACAACCCTCTCCAAAACAATTTTATATTGCTTATAAGATTAAATCATGGATAAAAAAAAGAGTATTTCTATGGGACATGTGTAGAGGTCTTGGACACAAATGCACAAAATTTATGAATAGATAGAATCATAGAAAATGACTAACCTATCAATGTTAAATATATAATTTTCTTAAATATATCTCATGGACTAAACTTAATTTTATGTGGATTTGTCATGGACCAGCTCAACATAGTTTCAATTGATCCAAGGTTAGGCCCCAACCAATATAGAATATTATATTCTGAACAAATGGCTATTGTGCTTAACTCAGTCTAAAGAATATTGTTTAAGAAAATAATATATTATTTAGACACATTGGTCATATTTTAGAGTCTAGACATATAGCCATATAGGTAATAGTAATCAAATAAAGAAGTGATCTGGGAGGATGTTTGAGGTTACAAAAAAATTACCTCAAGTAACTCATGCAAGTCGAGCATTGAGATAACAAGCATATGCAGTCTATTTGCCAAGAGTATTCCCTGCACTGGCAAACATAAATAATAAAGCATCCTAGAGTTCACTGGCTGTATCCACCGGAAATGAAAACAAAAAACAATACCAAATTGAAGGCAGCACATAGATAAAACTATAGAAGAGCAAAAATATATTTTACAAATATCACCCATAACATAGTCAACTTTAACAACACTCAGTCACTCACTAAGCCAAAAACATTTACTGGAAAAAGACCTGCATGATCTGCTTGATATGAAACCGAATCCATGCTTCACTCAACATCTCTGACTGAAAAAGGAAGGGTAAAATTAATATGTGGTCCAAACAATGGAGCAAAACTTCGCAAAAGGAGAGATTAGTTACCGAAGGATACACAGTTGACTGAAAAGATGTTATCCAAGAAAATAGTGCATCTTTGATTGCTTGCCAATCCCTAGACAGGTTGAACAATACTCATTTCATACCATTAATGATGAAAAGCAGTGTCTACTTCTCAGCCAGCAACATAACTCTAACATATTCGTAAAAGTACATTACCAGAAAACTAAATCTCAAGAAAACTGTTGATTTAAGCAATACATCAACTAAGCCCAAATTAGAGCGTCATAATTCTGAAATAACAGCATGGTAAGCAACTGTTGGGTACCAAGACCTGGGGAAAAGACATGTTTGTCAAAGCAGTGACCTATTCATGCACTGCCTAGAAGGGCATCTTCAAATGTTTCGCATTCAATAACCCTCAAGTACAGCCATTTTCATATATATACTGCTTAGTACCTACTTAATAATTATTAGTTAGTGTTGAATTTCAGTCCATTACAAGCAACTCTGTCTTCCCCATTGTAAGCAATAAAGCAGCTTCTGTTAATGATTTGCAGTCAGAAAACTAAAAATGATAAATACAAGGGTAAAGGAAGCACCATATGTTGACAAAAGAATCGTATTACATCCACCACAATTCTTAGAAATTGGTATCTGAATTAATCTACCACTTGCAGGTAAATAATCATATAATGAATCTGGGTCTATCATTTTGTCTGCTCTTAACAACACAGTCAAATAGCATAAATAAAGATGAAGCTCCATAGTAGTATATCACCAACCAAGGTACGCCATCTCAGTATCGGGCTCCACACCGGTGCCACTCGGTTACTGTGTCGGTACGCCTGGTACAAAAACCGGTTCGGCAAACCGAGTATCAGTACACCTTCTGTACCGTGTATGGGTACGGTACAGTATGCTCCATGCTGCCCGGTTCGGTACGTTATGACATCCCTTGTCACCAACTAAACATGCATGTTTGTGATATCGTCATATCGCCCCATTTAAGATTTCCAGCACTAAAGCATGAAATGCCAGGAGCATGTCTTTATTATTGGACACCAAGACCATTATATCATTCCTCGTATCATGGTGCTACAGCAATAGGTTCACAATCAAACCAGTTCCTTCTGAGGATAAATTATGTTCGACACCATATGTCACCGTTTACCTATCCTTTGTCATTATGGTGCCTAGATAAAATTATATATAGAATGCAGCAATACCTTGATCTACAGTGCTCCAGGTACATCCATCAAAGACACAAAGTCTATTCTCTATTGAGTTGACGAAGAAATGAACAACACAGCACATTAACAGTCATTAGTAGTTCCTTGATTTCAACACAGTCCACATGCCAACACTACCCAGAATCTTCCAAAATGTTCATGCCCCAGTCAGATCAGATCCTTTGCATATGCCTTTGCAGCACTTTAGAATGAAAGAACTTAATGAGTATCATTAACCACAGTTCACTTTCTTTTTCCATATGTTGTCCCACTATCAATCTTGTTATTGATAACCAACAGTGTGAAGGCATATTGCAGCAAAGCTACATAGTTTTGATATGTATTGTATCATAGGGATGAAAGCTAAAATTTGAAATTAAAAAAAAGGATAAAGAAGGGTGTTTCAAAAATGTCTAGTATGTTTAATATCGAAATAGAGTAAAGTTATCAAAATTTTGTATGAATTAGCTTGGAGACCATGCATGAAGTTTATTAGACATGACATACGAAAATGCTACTAAAGAAAATCATGACCATGGTATTCATGAATACATAAAGAAGCAGATAACAATATAAATACCAAAAAAATTGGTGTGTCTATTGAATTAGATAACACATGGCCCAACTTCCAGAACTAAAATGAAGTGGAGGGCAGAAATCTTGATAATTTGCTTTCAACATATGATGCTAAATTTCTTGGAAGATGTAAACCATGTTAGCAATGACAAAGGACAATAAGTATAGACAAGCAAGATAAGGAACTAAGTTGTGAAAGCCTGCAGGGATTTGAACAAATGTTATAGTTGAGCCTGATATACAATGTTGCCATTTCCCTTATAGCTTTAGCTTCTGGTTTCAATTGGTTATTTGACATGGTATTAAAGCTCTGGTTTGCTAGAGGTCACGAGTTCAAGTCCCTCCAAGCTAACATGGTATCAAATATCAAGTTTGCTAGAGGTCACAAGTTCGAATCATGGTATGCTGAACCTGCCTGTACTGGCCGGTTCAACACGTACTGTACCGGTTCGGACCCTGACTAGTACGGTTCAGTCGTGAAAAATGGTACACAGCTCGTACCGACAGAACCCAGCCGGAGCCAAGGAAGAAGAAGAGAAGGAGAGAGCGAGCGGGGAAGGAAGGGAAAAGGAGAGGCCTCCGCCGCCATCAGAGGGCCTTGGGGGGCCGGCGGAGGCCGCGGGGAAGCGGCCGAGGCAAGCGAGTCGCCGACTTCACTTAAAAAATTTCAAATTCTTTTTCGAGGCTGTGTCCCCTGTTTCGAAAGAAACAAAGGACGCGGCCGCAGCCGCGCCACCGCAGCCTCCGCCGGCCCCCCGTGGCCCTCAGCTGGCGGCAGAGGCCTCTCCTTCTCCCTCCCTCCCCTGCTCGCTCTCTCTTTCACCTCGTCTTCTCCAGCTCCGTCTCTCAGTACAGGCCTGGTACCGAAACGGTACTGAGAATGATGAACCGGTCCGGTCCGGTAGACCACTAGTACGCCTACCGGTACTGGTTCGAAATACCTTGGTTCGAATCTCCTCCCCTACTAGTTATTTATTTAATTGACCTGGTAATTAAGTCAATTTATTCCAATCATTGTGTTTGTTACCTTGACTCATTTCAGTTTGAACTCATTTCAGTCATTGTGCTCCTTCCACGTGCATGGTCCAAACCACACATGAGCAGACATGTTAAGCTTGGTATACATTGTTGACACTGTCCCTATTAGCCTAGGCTTCTACGATCAGTTGGTTAGCTGGCAATTATATTTATCTTTTCTATTATAGAGCAAACTCCCAAAAAGTTGCTCCACCTGCATCCTATAGTTACCTTTACACATAGTCCATTATATAGTAATTCTCCTTTCTTTTTTCAGTTCTCTCTTGTTTTCTGAGAGAAACAATAGAGATACACCAAATAGTGGGACTTTTATTTGATGGGGGTAAAAGCTTGAATCAGATGGTATTATAGCCAATTTATCAAGCATTCCTTTTCATATGCATCACACAAGACAACACTATAAGAAATATACATTAATTGTTTAAAAACGAACACAGTTTTCCTTATCTTTATAAATTATCTGAGAAATTCAAAATATGCTTCTAAAAATTCACCAAACAAACATGACCACCTCACATGACGCTACATTAGAATGTTTGTTATTTGTATCTTGGAGTGTGAGGTTCAAGAGCTTGGGTTAACTTCCACTTCTACACTCTAATCATAATGAAATTGGAATGTCAATATATTGTACATCTATGTTAAAGCAAATTGCAATTATAAATACAAAGTCTTAAGAACAACAATTAACATACCACTCCATGATATAAGTACCAGTATATAACAACACATGGTATTAGACCTCGATTTTGTTGTGCCGGCATCAATAGGCATACCATTTGTTGGTATGGTACCATACTCTTCCAATAAAGTACCAATATCAGTACTTCAATGCTTGGTAGTTGGTACTTGGTACACTTGATCCTATAAATTAGAAATCAAGATTGACATTCATATGCAGGTGGAGTGCCAACTTAGCACTAACAAAGTACCTGCCATGCTTTGCCATGTCCAGCTGTGCTAGTGCTTGACACGCCTAGCAAACACTCGTACAATAACATGCCAAGTGCTGGCACACTAGTATGGTGCCATTGTTCCATTGCCAATTGGGCACTGGCATGGTATATATCTGTTTGTGCCATGCCATGCTGACCAACACTCAATTCCATGTTACAAGTTCCTGTGTAACCATTTAATAGTCATCAACTTTAGGGTAGAAATGGGTTGGGTCAGGTTTGAGTTCGATCAACTTGGTACAATAACATATAAGACCATGATCCATACCCAAACTAACCCATTTAACCTACAATTGCATGACCGATATCCAAATAGGACCAACCTAACCCAACCGACCGCCTTGATTTGCCGCTCAATATGTGGTGAGCTGAACAACTACCACTACGAATGCCCATTCAATTTTAAGATTTTTTACCTTAAGGCAATGAGCCCACCCAAGCCAACCCAAAAAAACTCTACCCTTATGACCCAAGTTAAGGCTTTGACCACACCCAACCCATTTATAGTTCAAATAAAAAATTTTGATCAATACCTTAACAAGTCAAAATGATCCTATCGCAAACTTGGACCAAATAGGATTAGGTCCCATCAATTTTTGTCCCCCGTAACCGATGTTGCTTTCACCCTTTTGTAACACAGCAATATATAGTGATGACAAATAACACCATCTAGTTCCTTACATGGAATCAACTAATAAGCCACCATGGCCCCTCTAATATATATTTTACCCCATTAAATTCTTATAGACATTGACCTATTCTAGGGAATAAAAAAATTTAGAAAGCATACTGCATACCTTGAATGTTTTTCACTTAATTGTGTAAGGTAATTTCTCTTCATGACAACAGATTCCTTATACACCTCTCTGATTGAAGGCCATGAGAAATATGATGGATGACATTGACTTTTCAGTACATCCAATAGTATAATTCTTCTACCTCCCTCAACGTAAGTTAGAGGGACCAACTTAAGCATCTCCAAAAGCAACTTCACTACTTTCTTTTCAGGAACTTCAGCTGATACCACAAGCAAGGAAATGTGAAATATCAGTCAAAATTCAAATAAAGACACATGTAACAAACATTACATACCCTATAGCACAACATTTACTGCAACAGCATTTTGAGACAATGAACATATCAGCTGAAATAAAACCTCATTACAGAATAAATGATTAACAATTCAATTTTCACATACAGTTATGAACAAAAAAAAGAAAAACTATAAAGGCTCACGAGATGATACAAAAAGCAAGCTGTCAAGATTTTGAGACAAAACCTAAATGGAGATCTTCGAATGGAATTTTTCCTTCCAAAATATACTGACGATAGGAAATAGAATTAGAAAACCCAATTAACAGCTACATATTTTATTAATTGACAAGTGTAAAAGCTAAATCCAAGATTCATCTTTTAGGCAGTATAACATCTTATGTATTATAACACTGAACAATTCCATACTTTAATTATGATTAACAAGATTTCTCCCATATATGTACAATTCATAAATCCTGGTGCGAAGAATATCTGTTCAGACTGCAGTTCCATCTTTCGTCTGTAACTGAAATGTAACAAATATATGTACCGAAAGATTAACATCAAATCAGATTCCACAAAAGAGTTCTAATTTGGTTAGAATATAATATTATTCATTTCATCCAAAATCTGAAGCATACTCATTTTCGTTTGTAAAGGATGTTCCACCTTAAATCTAGTTATCTAATAGCTCAAAAGTTTGTTTTACAAAGGATGTTCCAGCCAATTTAGCTGAGATTACTCGAAAGAGAGGATATCCAGGATCTCAAGTTTTATTTATGATATTGGTGGCTAAAGAGCAATGAAGCAAGCAGTTACTTGAGATCGAGGTGGGATTGCATTTAGATTCTTATCACAACAACCATTTAAAATACTCCCAAACAGCTCCTCCTGTTGATTCTTGTTTTTCATGACTCTGTAATGCCTGGGATTTATGAGCACATTTTTGGAAAATTATATTTCACGGACAGGGTGCAAATGAGCAAGCAACGTCTACCCATGTGCTTTTTGACATTTTCTCATGCCAGCAACATTACCACAACCCCGCCCATGAATGAGTGGGCAGTAGGTGCCATGATGAAAGATAAAAGAATGGATAACAACTCCCCACATGCATCATTCTCCATAAAATTTAACCGACTCCATCACATCTCATAGGAAGCTGAGTAAAATTATTTGCATATGAAAATTGCAAGGCGCACTTAGTTAAAGAGCTATTAATCTTTGGGAATTTATGAATCAACAACTTGGCAGCATAATTCCATAGATATTGGATGACAATAATCCATATATCTACTACATAATCTTACCAGAGGCATATGTGAAAAATATAAACAGCGCCACATACTGTAGTATCTTCCTTCGGTCAAGAGGGAATTCCTTCCAAGTATCTAATGTAATATAACAAAAAATAAAGAAAAAGAATGTCAGAACAACTGGAATAATTTAATATCTCCAAAGATTGGGAAAAAAAATGTAATAGCTCAAACCCCATAACGAATAGATTAATAAGAAAATGTTCTTTACCAAGTCGTGGAAGGATTTCTGACAGACCATCATGGATGCAGGAACTACAGACATCGATGAATTTCTTATTGCACCTGACCTGCTCCAACGTGGCATGCAAAGGTGATTCTGACTGCAACAGTCTCTGAGAGACAATAAATCTAGTTAAGCCTACGGTTTGTGCTTTAGTACATGTGAACAATCCAAAGCAATATATCCCAGAAAATAAGGGAAAACAGAAGAAGATGATAAGTTATAAACATGTACCTGGAACAAGCCAACTTCCAGAAGCTTCTGAAGTTGGCTTACCACTTGATCAAGGAAGTCAAAATCCACCGCTGTTATACCAAAGATATCAACTTCCAGTTTTACCTTATTTAACATCCTGCAGAAGAATAATGACAGAAAAACAAAGATAAGAAACTAGCAACTTGTGAGAATATCAACAATGAAGATCAGAACTCACATGAAGAAAGGGGGCATAATTGATATGATCTATGTAGGTATAATAATAATAACAATAAAGATCAAACTTTGCAATGTGGATACATCGCAGAGAATAAGCTAGGCAGGAATCCTTGGAATCTGTCAGTTGCATGGCTTTTCCCTTAAGTCATATGGATAAATTGTTTATCTGGACCAAGGTCTGCCAGACCAACCTACATCATACTGTACCAATAAGGTATTGGTATGATACTGAGGTTCAGTTCATTGTAGGAGCCAAACTAGTTTGTACCAGTCCGAACTAAGCAATTGCCTGCCCCATACACCCAACGCCGACCCGTGCCACTTAGTTTTGAGCGGTACCCTGGAGGTGAAAAAAGGATTAGAAGCCTATCTCAGTATGAGGTACAAACCATGTCGAATTGGAAACATACGGCTACGATTCTCGATACTTGTTTTGTGAAACTCGATTTGAACTATTTGCACAATAGAATGCTAGGGTGCGTCATTAACTCATAAATGGGTCGAGTTTTGACATCAAATTTGTATTGTTAGATACTCCATATGGAGCGAACTGACCACTTTCTCTTCACTTCCTATCTAAAGAAAAAAAAAACAGGATTCACTTATCTTGCTTCCATATGGACAGCAGATCGAAATTTAGCATTTTTATAGGAGGCATTCTTATAAGTTGCATCAAAGTCAAACATGGAGGTACTCATCTTCGGAACTATAAGTTCTTAATTTGTGATGGCCAATATGATACTCCAACAACTAAAGAAAAAAGTTGCGCCATGGTATATTATAGTTTGTTCCATAGATTGTCAAGAATATGTAAGGCAGGAAGTGGGTCAGGCTGTGTCGGGCCATGCCCCTACTTAAACCCAGCCCAACTTTTTTTCGGGCTTCGGGCCAAGCTTAGGCCTGAAAACTTTTGGATAATCCAGGCGAACCCAACCTAAACCCAATTAGGTCGGCCCAAATTACCCGTTTGGGCCAAAAATAGGTTTAGCCCGAACCCAATTGAAGTTTAATATTTCATAATATTGCTTCACAAATAAATGAGCTAGCTAAAAATTGGGCTCTCTCCCATAACACTAGTAAATAATGCATGATACATTATTGTCAGCTAAACCTATTTTAAGTTGTCCTTTACTTTCTCATTATTCTCTCTAAATAACAACATACAAAAATAAATTGATTCGAGCTTGAATTTGGGCCTGAATTTGAGCTCCATTTCGAGCCTTATTTGGGCTCCGTTTCGGGCTAGGCCCGGGCCAGGCTTATAACATAGGCCTAGCCCAAAAAATAAATAGGCTCTACATTTAAGCCCAAACACGATCTCAACTCTTTTGAGCCTAGCCCGAAGTCGGCCCGGTTCGATAGGCCTCGAGCTGGCCCGAGCCCATTTCCAGTCTATCACTTATCTTAAAAAGCTATATATTCTGCAAAAAGAGGACTAAATTAGTGAGAAATGCTTATCCCAATAAAATCTAGTTGCACCAAAAATATGTAAAATAGATATAAATTGTACCCTGATGAACAAAGTCTCACTAAAAATGGACAAACACATAAAAATATTCTTATATTCCAACACGAATAATGTTTGGAATTCATATCACAAAAATAAACGCTAAATATCTCACCTTGCAAAGAGAGAGAGGTGACTTTTTATGTGGCTATTCTGCTTTAAGATTTCATCTAAGACAGTAAACATGGCCAGGCCATCGCCTAGCGCTTCAAAGGCAGTTCTGAGCATAAAATTCTTGACAGAATTTAGCGGCCGAAGGATGTTCTTATCATGAAGGGAATAAATGGAATTGAGCTGCTTAACCAAATTCCCCAAGACAGCAGTCATTCGACTTGTGGTCTCATACAATTCCATGAACAAAGAAAGCGATTCACCAAATGCCTTCTGTGGCTCGCCTTCAAGAAGCACTTCCTGTGGGCTTGAACGATGGCCAAACAAGAGCAACTGCCTATACAACTTTTTTGATGCCTAAAAGAGAATTCACATCAAAATTAGCATCTAAAAGAAGAGTATATTGTTTTTGAAAAAAAGGGGACCCATACAAATTTTAGAAACCTAGGAGAAAATACACATCAAATTTTTAGCATCTAAAGAAGAGAAGAGGGTAAAAATAAGTCAAGTTTTGGGATCTACGCAATTTTTTCGAAGACTAGAAGATAATTCGCATCAAATGTGGCTTTTAAAAGAAGAGACGAGGGTACAATAAGCATTTTTTTTCGTATCGTGTCGGGGGAACAGGAAAGGGAGGGGCCTAACCGATCGGTGGAGTCGGGAGATCTCGATGCAATCGTAGGAGAGGACCATGACGAGCTTGGATACGGCGACGTTGTCGGACTCGAGGAGGGTGGAGAGATCGGAGTGCTCGAGGGGCTCGACGTGGAGGCGGACCGGATGGGAGCTGGAGGAGCTGGGCGGAGTGGCGGAGGGGGAAGGGCATCCCAAGGGATCGCCGCGGAGGTTGGAGAGGAGGTCGTGGCTTCGGAACCGCCATTCATCGACGAGTCGCCGGAGCTTCTCCTGCTGTTCTAAAAGTTCTGTTTGGAAGAAGAAGACAGAAGAGGCAGAGAGTTAGAAAACCGAGAGAAAAGGAGCGAGAGAGAGAGAGAGAGAGAGAGAGAGAGAGAGAAGGGGAGAGAGAGGGGAGGAGGAGGCTTACGAGAAGCCATGGCGGTCGGGGCATAGAAGGCTTCGGGATAGACGAGCTTCGGTTTGCCCTTTTGCGGTGGCCGCAGGCAGTATCCGTGCCTCCGGGGAAAGCAGTAGTTGTAAGAGAGTCCAGTGGACCAAGTGTGGGCAATTAAGCTACAGGAACGAACTATCAGCGAATAAGCGATGGTGCGGTCTAGCCCTACTCAGCCTTACCCAGTTTTAGTCATTTTAATCCACGCAAATTCAAAACCAATTGATTTCCACGTTGTGAAGCCTTTGTGCAGCACTGATGGTTTCTCTTTAGGTTTTCTAATAATAGTTATACAAAAAGGATTGTTTATGATTCATGAACATATAAACTGTTACTGAAAATTGGACCCGGGGGCGGCCGTCGATTGAGGAGGAGGAGCTCCGGCGCGAGAATGGCAGGTGGCGGTCCGTCGGTGGGCGGCGTCCTCTGGGAGACCTGCAAAATGCCAGTGGCTGAGGTTTCCGGCGCCGGCCCTCCGATGCTTAAGTCAGAGGGAGGCTTAATTTTGGAGAAGGAGATGGACTGTATGTAGAAGTCCGAAGCCTCCCTTGGGAGGAAGAAGCCCCTTTTTAGAGGGAGAAACTCTCCTTTTATAGGGGGAGTGCCAGGGTTATCTGTGATGTGACTGGGCGAATTAATGGGTTACCGTCACGATTCGACGTGGGCATGGAAGTAATGAGTTGCCGTGGATGGCTCGTTTCCATCATGGGAGGAGATGGCGTGCAGCCAGAGCTTACTTGTGGCGCGCAGTGCAATCCATTCTTGGGAATGGTGAGGCGTTGACAGTCGTAGCAGGGTATGGTCCCTGATTGATATGTCGTGGCGTGGCCGGCAAGTAAAACATGGTGCGGTGAGGCTGCTGCAGGGCATGGCCGCAGCATGTGGACAACAAGGTCGGCCTTCTGAGGTCGGCTCGGCCTTCTGAGCTTGGCAGCCTGCATGAGCTCGGCAGCATTCTGAGCTCGGCAGCCTTCTGAGCTCGGCAGCCTGCATGAGCTCGGTCTGAATGAGCTCGACAGCCTTCTGTGCTCGGCCTTCTAGTCTCGGCCTTCTGTGCTCGGTCTTCTGAGCTCGGCAGTCTGCATGAGCTCGGCAGCTTTCTGAGCTCGGCAGCCTTCTGTGCTCGGCCTTCTGAGCTCGACGACCTTCTGTGCTCGGCCTTCTGAGCTCGGCAGCCTTCTGTGCTCGACCTTCTGTGCCCGGCCTTCTGATCTCGGCCTTCTGTGCTCGGCCTTCTGAGCTCGGGAGCCTGCATGAGCTCGGTAGCTTTCTGAGCTCGGCAGCCTGCATGAGCTCGGCCTGAATGAGCTCGACAGCCTTCTATGCTCAGCCTTTTGAGCTAGGCAGCCTGCTGTGCTCGGCCTTCTGATCTCGGCCTTCTGTGCTCGGCCTTCTGAGCTCGGCAGCTTGCATGAGCTCGGCAACCTGCATGAGCTCGGCAGTATTCGGAGCTCGGCAGCCTTCTGATCTCAGCCTTCTGATCTCGGCCTTCTGTGCTCGGTCTTCTAAGCTCGGCAGCCTGCATGAGCTCGGCAGCCTGCATGAGCTCGGTCTGAATGAGCTCGGCAGCCTTCTGGTCTCGGCCTTCTGAGCTCGGCCTGCATGAGCTCGGCCTTGCTGTCGAATTTGGGTGTTTTAATTGTATTTGTGGGGTGGTCCATTTTTTCCCCCAACATAAACAAACACCAAAGCTTAGTTTGCATTGTAGCGCCCTCCCCTTGCCATAGGGCAAAGGGCAAGGGTTTAATTTCGAAGAGCATCAAGTCTCATTTTGATCCCCAAATATGTAAATCCTTGGTTCATGAGGAGTGGCTCAGAAAATTTAAACCTGACGTTTTAAAAGCAGTTATCAATTTAAAAACTGAAACTTGAGAATCCATATGCTAAGAAACTAAAAGAAGGGATAGCTAGGAACTTCTAGCATCACTGCCAAAAAGGTCTTGTCATTGTCAAGAACTTCAAAAGTGCCATGGCTAGGGACTCCACCAATTAGCTATTTTGCTAATCCCTATAATGAGGGGTGCAATCAAGCCAAGCTGAGTCAAGTATTTAAAGGCTCGAGATTGACACGATTCAAAATTCTCGGACTCGAAATTTTACTCGAGATCGATCGAACCTTAATATCTAATAAGCTCGAACTCAACTCAATAAAAAAAAAAGCATCGAGATCAACTCGAGCATCAATCGAGCTATACTTGAGCTTGAGTTCGAGTTGAATTCGAGCTTAGATCGTAATTAAAATAAAATATAGCATAATATTATTTTTAAATTATTTAAAATAATTAATATATATTATAGAATAAAAAATATAAATGTTATAAAAAATATATACTCTCGATTAGGCTAGCAAACCTTTGAACTTGAGTATTTTAGTACTCGAGTTCGACCCAAAAAACTATTCAAACTACTCAATCTCAGTAATAGTTGAGTCCAGTCAAACTCGAGTAGCTCACGAGTACTCAACTCATTTGCACGCCTGATCAACATACTTAACGGAGCAATGTATGTTCTTGATATGGTGCAGCATGTCCTAAAGATACATGATAAAATTCACTTGATGCAGTGCACTTTTAGAGTTGTGAATATTTAGCACAAGATGGAGTTTGAAAAAGTAACACATGGCATCATATTAACGCTGAAAGGTAAGAAATGCAAGAATATGATTCCATGAGTACTAGCTAGCAAATAGAACATATGTTGGGGGAAAAAATGGACCACCCCACAAATACAATTAAAGCACCCAAATCCGACAGCAAGGCCGAGCTCATCCAGGCCGAGCCGAGCTCATGCAGGCCGAGCTGAGCTCAAAAGGCCGAGCTCGACATCCACATACTGCAGTCACGACCTGCAGCAGTCTCATCCAGGCCGAGCCGAGCTCATTCAGACCAAGCTCAGAAGGCCGAGACCAGAAGGCTGCCGAGCACAGAAGGCTGCCGAGCTCATTCAAGCCGAGCTCATGCAGGCTGTCGAGCTCATGCAGGCTGCCAAGCTCAGAAGGCCGAGCACAGAAGGCCGAGATCAGAAGGCCGAGCTCAGAAGGCCGAGCACAGAAGGCTGCCGAGCTCAGAAGGCCGAGCACAGAAGACCGAGCACAGAAGGCTACCGAGCTCATTCAAGCCGAGCTCATGCAGACTTGCCGGCCACGCCACGACATATCAACCAGGGACCATACCCTGCTATGACCGTCAACGCCTCACCAATCCCAAGAATGGACTGCACCGCACGCCACAAGCAAGCTCTGGCTGCACGCCATCTTCTCCCATGATGGGAACGGGCCATCCACGGCAACTCATTACTTCCACGCCCATGTCGAATCATGACGGTAACCCATTAATTCGTCCAATCACATCACAGGTAACTCTGGCACTCCCCCTATAAAAGGGGAGCTTCTCCCTCTGAAAAGGGGCTTCTTCCTCCCAAGGGAGGGCTTCGGACTTCTACATACAGTCCCTCTCCTTCTCCAAAATTAAGCTCCCCTCTGACTTAAGCATCGGAGGGCCAGCGCTGGAAATCCCGGCCACCGGCATTTAGCAGATCTCTCGGAGGATGCTGCCCGCCGACGGACCGCCACCCGCCATTCTCGCGCCAGAGCTCCTCCTCCTCAGCCGACGGCCGCCCCCAGGTCCAATTTCCAGCAACAGTTGGCGCTAGAGGAAGGGCCCGAGTCGCGGCCATGAAGCTAAGGAGTAAGGGAGCCTCTAACGCCTCCCAGCATCACGTACCAAGTCCTGGACACTCAACCCAGAACCCATCACCAAGGCCTCCGGCAGATCCAGTCCCCCAAGTTCAACCTACTTGTTCAACAAGTCCAAGCACTCACTGCGGCCGTTCAAGGCCTACAGCAAGTAGAAGACCAACCTCTACTCTCTCCTCACGAGCATGAGTCCTCAGGACGCCGCTTGCGACGTCATTTCTCTGTAGAGCGTCGCCACCACCGAAGCTCCCACCGAGCTCGACCCCCAAGCCGGGAGGGCTTGTCCCGCATCCATTATCCTGAGAGCTCGCACCGAAGCCTGACGCCTCGAGTACAGAAGCACCCATCTGAGGCGGGGTCTATCCCATGCCAAGCTGCAACAGGAGCCCCACCCGAGCTCGGCAGAAAAGTCGAGGACTTGGAGCGGCAGATACAGATGCTTCGAGACCGAGGCCCGAAGCGAGACACCGACCTTGACTTTACAACAGAGTCTCCATTCCCTCAATGGATCATGGATGAGGCAATCCCCCAGAGGTTCAAGATGCCACAGATTAAGCCATATGATGGCTCATCCGATCCTCTTGATCATTTGGAGAGCTACAAGGTCCTCATGACACTCCAAGGAGCCACAGACGCTCTACTCTGCAAAGCCTTCCCATCGACTCTCTGCAAGGCAGCTCGTCTTTGGTTCTCCGGACTAAAACCCAGCTCGATTCTCTCTTTTGAACAGTTGGGCAGGCAGCTCGCCACCCATTTTGCTGCTAGCCGGCATCAGCGCTGGACCTCAGACTCCCTCTTCGCCATCAAGCAGAAGGAGGGAGAATCCTTAAAAGACTACATCAGTCGCTTTACCTCGGTTACATGGGAGGTCCGCGATCTTGACCAGTCAATCGCCATGTCGGCATTGAAGACTGGAGCTCGATCCTACAAATTTCTCTTCTCCATCGAGAAGAGCTTCCCCACCGATATCTTGAAATGTTGCCCCGAGCTCGCAAACACGCCAAGGCTGAGGAAGCCATGGCTCTCGGCGAGAGGCAGTCGAACAACCTGCCAAGATGCAGAAGAAGCACCAGGAGAAACACTCCCAACCAAGTAGCAGATTCCCCTAGTATGAGAAAGAGCCTCCTTGTCCCAAGAGCCTAGCTCGCCCGGGGTCTCCCCTCCAAAAATTTCAGACGTACACTCCCCTCACATCCATCCGAGCAGAGATCCTCATGAAGATTGAGGGTCAGGGCTACCTCCGGCCTCCATTGAGAATGCGACCGACAGAGTCGCGGAAGCACTCGAAAAAGTACTGCCGCTTTCACCGAGATCGCGGCCATGATACGGAGGATTGCTACGAGCTCCGTGACGAAATCGAGGCACTTGTCCGCCGAGGTCGGTTGAGTTGTTTTGTTCGTGATCATGCCTACAGGAGAGAGCCTGAGGAACAAAACCCAATGCCGCATGAGGAGCAGAATGACAACTGACCTCCCACGGGCATCATCAATACCATCAGAGGGCGGGCAAGTAGAGGCACCTGAAGCTTCGAGCTCAAAAGAAGGAGCTTCTTCAAAGCATCCGTGCACTGCGAAAGTCACATCTCCTTTTCCGATGAAGACCAAAAGGGTGTTGAGCCCTCTTTATGACGACGATGTAGCTATTTCCTTCATCATTGCAAGGCTTTGAAAAAAAAAATTGCATAATGAAAGCCCGGCTGACGCCTTATTTTGTAATGCCTTCCAAAGGATGAGCGCTCCTCTGGCTAGATTCATAAGAGATTCCATCCCAAGAAAGTACTATGAAGTTAAATCCTCTCATGGTCCAGAAGGCTGTCGAGCTCAGAAAGCCGAGCTCAGAAGGTTGCCGAGCTCATGCAGACCGAGCTCATGCAGGCTGCCGAGCTCCGAAGGCCGAGAACAGAAGGCTGCCGAGCTCAGAAGACCGAGCTCCAAAGGCCAACCTCAGAAGGCCGGTGCTGAGCCAAGTCCTGAGGGACTTCGAAGCTTGAAAGCCATCAAAATATCTCCAAAAGGTACAAGACGCCACTTTAGCTTTAAATAATTCAATATTTTACATATTTTCAGATCGGAGAATCCAAAAGACGACCTACAGGTACTCTATCTCCAACGTCGCCCCGCTCCGAATAAGGGCGCACGATCGCCAACGGACGAAGTCCGTCTCCTGTATGTGTCTCCAATGATGCCCCGACCAAGCTCGGGACGCCTATTCGACGCCATTCGACGATATTCGACGACATTCAACGTCCTTCGACGACATTCGACGTCATTCGATGACATTCGACGCCCTTCGACGACATTCGACGCTATCCGACACCATGTCAACGCCGTTCGAAGCCCTTCAACGCCATTCGACGCCTCCTATGACGACATGCCCCGATCTGAGTGGGGGCACCCTGCTGAGTCGACCACAAGCCAAGGAAGGCTCCTGAGTCGACCTGAAGCATTTAACTCCAACTGCATGAGAGGTACACCCTACTTGGCACACACATCTCCATATATATTTGGCTATATTACAGGATGATCGACGACTGGACTACTTCCTTCGCCCGAGCCAAAAAGCGGCTCGAACTCGGAAGTCGAGGGGTAGTGTTGGGGGGAAAAATGGACCACCTCACAAATACAATTAAAGCACCCAAATCCGACAGCAAGGCCGAGCTCATCCAGGCCGAGCCGAGCTCATGCAGGCCGAGCCGAGCTCAGAAGGCCGAGCTCATCATCCACATGCTGCAGCCACGACCTGCAGCAGTCTCATCCAGGCCGAGCTCATGCAGACCGAGCCGAGCTCATTCAGGCCAAGCTTAGAAGGCCGAGACCAGAAGGCTGCCGAGCTTAGAAGGTTGTCGAGCTCATTCAGGCCGAGCTCATGCAGGCTGCCGAGCTCAGAAGGCCGAGCATAGAAGGCCGAGCTCATAAGGCCGAGCACAGAAGGCTGCCGAGCTCAGAAGGTCGAGACTAGAAGGCCGAGCACAGAAGGCTGCCGAGCTCATTCAGGCCGAGCTCATGCAGGCTGCCGAGCTCATAAGGCCGAGCACAGCAAGCCGAGCCCAGAAGGCCGAGCTCGTCGTCCATATGCTGCGACCATGCCCTGCAGTAGCCTCACCGCACCATGCTTTACTTTGCCGGCCACGCCACGACATATCAACCAGGGACCATACCCTACTACGACTATCAACGCCTCACCAATTCCAAGAATGGACTGCACTGCATGCCACAAGCAAGCTCTGGTTGCACGCCATCTCCTCCCATGATGGGAACGGGCCATTCACGGCAACTCATTACTTCCACGCCCACGTCGAATCATGACAGTAACCCATTAATTCGTCCAGTCACATCACAGGTAACTCTGGCACTCCCCCTATAAAAGGAAAGCTTCTTCCTCTGAAAAGGGGCTTCTTCCTCCCAAGGGAGGGCTTCGGACTTCTACATACAGTCCCTCTCCTTCTCCAAAATTAAACCCCCCTCCGACTTAAGCATCGGAGGGCCGGCGCCGGAAACTCCAGCCACCAACATTTTGCAGGTCTCCTGGAGGACGCCGCCCGCCGACGGACCGCCACCCGCCATTCTCGCGCCGGAGCTCCTCCTCCTCAGCCGACGGCCACCCCCGGGTCCAATTTCCAGCAACAACATATAACCCCATAAGTACTAGATTCAATTATCAAGGTTGCCCTGATTTTTTACCTTTATTACTAGTATCTTATTCATAAGAATACAAGGCAAAAGCTAGCCTATAGAATGAAGCAAATTTCTTTATCACTTTTTTGCCCGTACCATTTCCATGACCATGGAAAGCGGCCTTGTTTAATTATCTTAGATCCCGCCATGATATTACCTGCTTTCGATGGCCCACTTCTCTCCCTTCGCCCTGAGAGATGGGAGAATAGAACAAACCGGCAATAATATGGCCGATGACACGAGTGTGAAAACCTGTCATGCCCTAGAAACGGACAAATTAGTGCAAAGCGTGGATGAAGATGGAAGTGTTAGAAAATATTTTGCCAAAAAATAATTATATTTTTATTTTATAAAAGTATTATAAAAGAATAATTTACTAAAGTAAAATTAGAAGATTGAAAACAGCTTATTTGGATCGAGACATGTGATATACACTACGGCGATCTCGTTTCCAAAGTATAACAATCAGGCTCAACCCGATCCTCTTTTAACAAGCATGATTACTGGGGAAGGCTGAACCGATCAACTCATTCAGGTGTCCAGAAAATCAAAAAGATAGAAAGTAAGAGTTAAAAGATGGTAGAACTTTCTGTTAGTAGAAAAAAAAACTTTCGGGAGAGAGAGAGAGAATCATTTTTGAATTAATTTTGGAAAAGTCTATTTATAGACTCTATTCAGAAAACCGAAGAGATGCAATGGTTCTGAAAATACGTAATGTTTTGCAAACATCATATTTTTTGGAAACAAACGTTTTCTTTCGAAAAATCACAATTCTTCTGAAAGGGACATCTCAAAAAAAATATTTTAGAACATTTAAAATAACTAAAATTTAGAAAATAAAAAAATATTTGTTTATTTTAATTAAAACTCCAACAAGAAACTCTTTGGTGCCCTCACATTTCATTGTTGTACTATATAATGTATCGACTCAAGCCAGTTTCTTTGCTATATTATACTCCTCAAACTTTTTTTTTTCTTTTCCTTCCGGTGAAGTGCTTCTTGAATGCTTGGTGGAATTATTTAATAAAGAGGAACATGCCTTGCTGCCTCAGATCCCCGGAAGCATGACATGGGCCATGTAAGTGACCAAGTTCAACCATACAATGCTGCTAATTTAAAACCTTGTTCTAGTTCTTGCCACTTATGAGAGGGGGGGTTAGCAACAAAAGCGAGTGCACTGGTGCTTTATCTGTCGTTAAAAATTAGGTTGAGAGCTCAACATAAGTTTTAAAAAAATATAAATGGGCTGGATGGATTGGCTGACCTTATATGATCAGACCTAATGTCGGACATTTAATTTAAGCTTGATTTGGATTTGCGACAGACATTGTGGGAAAAAAAAAGGGTAAGCTCCTTTAGCCAAATAGACTTAACTAAATGCCTGCAAAATTTGCTTGGCTGGGGAAGTAAACTTGAGTTTACTCTTATATGCACCCAATGGCGTCGCCGCACTTGGAGTACGTGGCGACAATGGACATTTCAACAGTGTGGTGTGGGGCGAGAGGACGCCACGCTCGCCGCCGCCCATGCCAAGTATGGCGACAACTGGGTCACCATTGCTCGCCTCCTCCCCCACCTCACCGACGGCACTATCAAGAACCATTGCCTGCCAAGGCAACCGCAGCCTTTGTTGTCTCTCCTGCCACCCCACCAGACGCCCCCTTCCTATAAAGAGAAGTCGGTTTCGTTAAGGGTGTAAATAGGTTGGGTCGGACCGGATCTTGAGCGCCCCAATCCAATCCGGATGCTTATTCGGGTTCTAATTTTGGACCGAGACCTAATCCAATAGAAGATCGGGTTGGATCGGATCTACGGCCACAATTTTTGACCTAATGGGTCATTCGAATCGGGTCGGATCTATGTATAATCTAGTCTCAACCAAAAAAATTTGGATCTGATTCGGGTTCGGGTCAAATTAGTTTGTTCAGGTCTGGCTCATCAATTTCAAAAAAAAACTCGTTGATTTCCAACATATTTTTCATTCTTTTTTTTTTGTTCATCACTATTTGATTCTGCAAATTTTTCCTCTATTAAATGCTTCCGAATGTTTTAATATTCTAGCCAATATAACAAGACTAAGATAATGAAATTTCAGGCATTGTATCCCTCTCAAAGAAAAAGAACAGGAATTTTCAATTGCTATAGACTAATAAGCTCAATTGCCATTTTATCAGTTGATTTTGGAGTTCAATAATTATTTAGTGAAAAAAAAATTATTATGTTTGTAGTAAAAGAACTTATGATGGGATTGATTTATTGATATCATATTGGGTGAAATCTTGTGATATCAATTTGGATTGCATAAGATAGCAAGGTATGGTATTTTTCCATTACCAATAGGAGCACGCAGAGGAAGCGGTTGTTCATGCCAAAAAACAAAAGCAGTAGGATAAAAGTCTATACGCACGCAGCTCCCTGCCGCTCATCATGCTGGACAAGAACATTAGTAGAATAATCTCACTTCCATCCTCCTTTCATAAGAGCAAGCCATCAATATGCCCATCTCCGTGACCCTCCCAATACTGTATATCATCGAGAAGCACAATAGATTTAAGGAAATGACCAAAATCTCTGGGCTTTGGCTCTATGTTTTCAAAAAAGAAGCTCAGTTTAAGTGACTGACAACTTCTCCATAACATCTCTAGGTCGGGCCTTACTCAGAGATCACAGAACTTATTTGCACCCCTGCAGGTTGTGGCTTGCGAGTCCAAATAATTTTACAGATTCAGGCTGGTTAGGTTTGGATGGGTCGTAAGATTGAAAATTCAAATTACCTAAATGGATCAGGTTGGATTGGGTCGGACTGAATTCAGTAAATTCAAATCTGATTCAGAAAATAGAATGAGCCCAATTTTAGAATCCGATCCGACTTCACGAGGTCTTCCAAAATGGCACGAGTCAGGTCATAGGGTCAACTCGACCCATTTCTAGTCTTAATTTTCGTGGGAGAGAAATTATTCCCTCCGGAGCGCTGGTTTTTTTAAGAGTTTTTTGGGATGCCACGTGGCAGAATATTACTCCAGGTGCACCGCTGAGCTGGTACACCGGATGGAGGATGTAATTTCTCCCTGCGCATATGGTAATACTGTAGAGAGGCTATAAATTGTACACAAATATTGAAGCGTGACACGAAAATATTCCATCTCTTGTGCAGCTGACACGATAGCCCACTCGGACGGTGGCCACTGATTAAGCTCGGGGTCTTTCAGGTTATCAGACACGTGGCGTTCCGAATATGACGTTGGAATGCGCAGTCTCACGTGCCAAGTCACGGAGGCCGTGCCCTTTAGCCGTCCGCCTTGTTGCGACGGCCAAAGAAACACTTTTTTTTTTTTGGGGGGTAAAAAACGGTCTTTATAAAGCTCTAACGTAAGTACATCCTGCCATATCAACAAAAAATAAGAAGTACAAGAGATAAAAAATATCGCCTATGGAAGTCTAGAGAACCTCCCCAAAATGTCGGACGAAGAAGTAAGCAACCCAGTCTACTGCTCGATTCGCCTCCCTAAAAATATGTGCTACCTGAAGATTATCCATCTCCCAAACCAATCTACGAGACGCTCTGATGAGAGGGTGACCATCTCCATACCTATCCAAACCACGTATCCAGTCAATCACCACAGATGAGTCCCCCTCGAGGAGCACCGGCTCGGCACCGAGAATCCTCCTCGTATAAGACAGCCCCTCCTATGCCGCCCGAAGTTCTGCCCCGACAACAGTGAGACCAGGCGCCCGCCGACCTCCTGCAGCTACCAACCTGCCAAGAGAGTCTCTAATCACAAAATCCACACCCCCATATACACCATCCAACGACATGTCGGCATCAAAGTTCACTTTGAGATGATCAAGGGGTGGGGGCACCCAAGAAACATAGGCAAACCTGGGCGCTGAAACAGCGGAAAGAGTACCCCAGATGTCCCTGGCCATCTCATTGGAAAATAACTCGATGGCTGCGGTGACCTCCCCCGCCTGCAATGTAGCTCTATCCACTACCAACCTCGGAGACGCCCTCCTGCCCTCAAATACGCCAGCATTCCTATCAAACCAAATATGATAAGCCAAGTACGCACTGGCAATCCCCTCACCCCAGAGTCTGGGGCTCTGTGTAGACATCCTCAACCTATGAGTCAAGTATCTAAAGGCTCGAGGTTGACTCAATTCAAAATTTTCGGGCTCGAAATTTCACTCGAGATCGATCGAATCTTAATATCTAATAAGCTCGAACTCAACTCAATAAAAAAAAAAAAGCAATACTCGAGATCAACTCGAGTATCAATCGAGCTATACTTGAGCTTGAGTTCGAGTCGAATTCGAGCTTAGATCGTAATTAAAATAAAATATAGCATAATATTATTTTTAAATTATTTAAAATAATTAATATATATTATAGAATAAAAAATATAAATATTATAAAAAAATATATACTCTCGATTAGGCTCGCAAACCTTCGAACTCGAGTATTTTAGTACTCCAGTTCGATTCGAAAAACTATTCAAACTACTCGATCTCAATAATAGTCGAGTCCAGTCAAACTCGAGTAGCTCACGAGTACTCAACTCATTTGCACGCCTGATCTACATACTTAATGGAGCAATGTATATTCTTGATATGGTGCAGCATGTCCTAAAGATACATGATAAAATTCACTTGATGCAGTGCACTTTTAGAGTTGTGAATATTTAGCACAAAATGGAGTTTGAAAAAGTAACACCTGGCATCATGGTAACGATGAAAGGTAAGAAATGCAAAAATATGATTCCATGAGTATTAGCTGGCAAGTAGAACATATAACCCCATAAGCACTAGATTCAATTATCATGGTTGCCCTGATTTTTTACCTTTATTACTAGTATCTTATTCATAAGAATACAAGGCAAAAGCTAGCCTAGAGAATGAAGCAAATTTCTTTATCACTTTTTTGCCCATACCATTTCCATGACCATGGAAAGGGGCCTTGTTTAATTATCTTAGATCCCGCCATGATATTACCTGCTTTTTTTTTTTTGGTAAATAAAAGGAGGGGAGGGGAGGGGAGGGGGAGAATAGAACAAACCGGCAATAATATGGCCCACTTCTCTCCTTGCACCCCTGAGAGATGGAGAATAGAACAAACCGGCAATAATATGGCCGATGACGCGAGTGTGAAAACCTGTCATGCACTAGAAACGGACAAATTAGTGCAAAGCGTGGATGAAGATGGGAGTGTTAGAAAATATTTTGCCAAAAAATAATTATGTTTTTATTTTATAAAAGTATTATAAAAAAATAATTTCCTAAAATAAAATTAGAAGATTGAAAATAGATTATTTGGATCGAGACATGTGATATACACTGCGGTGATCTCGTTTCTAAAGTACAACAATCCGGCTCAACCCGATCCTCTTTTAACAAGCATGATTACTGGGGAAGCTTGACCCGATCTACTCATTCAGATGTCCAGAAAATCAAAAAGATAGAAAGTAGAAGTTAAAAGATGGAAGAACTTTCTGAGTAGAAAAAAACTTTCGGGAGAGAGAGAGAGCGGATCATTTTTGAATTAATTTTGGAAAAATCTATTTATAGACTCTATTCAGAAAACAGATGCAATGGTTCTGAAAATACGTAATGTTTTGCAAACACCATATTTTTCCAAAAACAAACATTCTCTTTCGAAGAGTCACAGCTCTTTTGAAAGAGACGTTTCAAAAAAAAATATTTGTTTATTTTAATTAAAACTCCAACAAGAAACTCTCTGGTGCCCTCACATTTCATTGTTGTACTATATAATGTATCGACTCAAGCCAATTTCTTTGCTATATCATACTCCTCAAACTTTTTTTTTTTCCTTCCGGTGAAGTGCTTCTTGAATGCTTGGTGGAATAATTTAATAAAGAGGAACATGCCTTGCTGCCTCAGATCCCCGGAAGCATGAAATGGGCCATGTAAGTGACCAAGTTCAACCATACAATGCTGCTAATTTAAAACCTTATTCTAGTTCTTGCCACTTATGAGAGGGGGTTAGCAACAAAAGCGAGTGCACTGGTGCATTATCTGTCGTTAAAAATTAGGTTGAGAGCTCAACATAAGTTTTGAAAAAATATAAATAGGCTGGAATGTTTTAATATTCTAGCCAATATAACAAGACTAAGATAATGAAATTTCAGGCATTGTATCCCTCTCAAAGAAAAAGAACAGGAATTTTCAATTGCTATAGACTAATAAGCTCAATTGCCATTTTATCAGTTGATTTTGGAGTTCAATAATTATTTAGTGAAAAAAAATTATAATGTTTGTAGTAAAAGAACTTATGATGGGATTGATTTATTGATATCATATTGGGTTAAATCTTGTGATATCAATTTGGATTGCAAAAGATAGCAAGGTATGGTATTTTTCCATTACCAAATAGGAGCACGCAGAGGAAGTGGTTGTTCAGGCCAAAAAACAAAAGCAGTAGGATAAAAGTCTATACGCACGCAGCTCACCGCCGCTCATCATGCTGGACAAGAACATAGAGTAGAATAAAAATCTAGGAAAGCAAAACTCTCACTTCCATCCTCCTTTCATAAGAGCAAACCATCAATATGCCCATCTCCTCGGCCCTCCCAATACTGTATATCATCAAGAAGCACAACAGATTTAAGGAAATGACCAAAATCTCTGGGCTTTGGCTCTCTGTTTTCAACTAAGAAGCTCAGTTTAAGCGACTGACAACTTCTCAATAAGATATCTAGGTTGGGCCTTAATAAGAGATCACAGAACTTATTTGCACCTCCAGCGGGCTGTGGCTCGCGAGTCCAAATAATTTTACAGGTTCAGGCTGAGTTAGGTCTGAACTGGTCGTAAGATTGAAAATTCAAATTATCTAAATTTCAACTAGATCATGTCGGATTGGGTCGGGCTAAATTCAGTAAATCCAGATTCGATCCAGAAAATGGAATGAGCCCGATGTTAGAATCCGATCCAACTCCATGGAGCCCTCCACAATGGGACGAGTCAGATTATAGGGTCAACTCTACCCATTTCTAGTCTTAGTTTCCACGCGGAAAAATTATTCCCTCCAGAGCGCCAGTATTTTTTTTTGGGTTTTTTGGGTGCCACGTGGCAGAATATTAATCGGGGTGCACCGCTGAGCTGGTACACCGGATGGAGGATGTAATTTCTCCCTGCGCTTATGGTAATACTGTAGAGAGGCTATAAATTGTACACAAATATTGAAGCATGACACGAAAATATTCCGTCTCTTGTGCCGCTGACACGATAGGCCACTCGGACGGTGGCCGCTGATTAAGCTCGGGGTCTTTTCACGTTATCAGACACGTGGCCGTTCCGAATATTGGAATGCGCAGTCTCACGTGCCAAGTCATGAAGGCCGTGCCCTTTAGCCGTCCGCCTTGCCGTGACGGCCAAATTGGAAGCACATCAAGTCATTATCTTTTCTCAGCTTCCATTTCCTCATATAATTGCTTCGCGTCCCAACCATGGTACCAAAAGAAAGTCACCAATACGTGTCACATGGACACCATAGCGCGGAGTAAAGGTTCGGAACCCGGCGCCAGCCTTTCCGTCCGACCCCACGAACCCACTTCTAATAATCAACGGCCAGGATCGGTTTTCGTCGGAGGGTCCTCACTCTCTATAAATAACTTCCACTCTCCCCGGACTCCCCCACTACCGCTTTTCTCGATCGCGGAAGCCGAGAGAGCGTGAGATACAGAGAGATGGCAACGATCAAGTGCATCAAAGCGCGGCAGATCTTCGACAGTCGTGGAAACCCTACCGTCGAGGTGATTTTTCCACGAGATTCCATCTTTGTGTACTGTTTGATCGATCTGTTCACTATGGTTTATAGATCTCAAAGTCGCTTTTATTCGTTATACTTCCGACCGTTTCTCATCGTGGATCTTGGTTTGGAAGTCACGGGTTGTTTTTTCCCCCTTCCCCTTTTTTTTTTCTGTTGCATTGTTGGTTCTAAGATTGATTGTAGCAAAAAAAAAAGGACTTTTTTTGGGTTTGAATGTTTGGTTTTTCTCTGATATGATCTGAATTTCGCCCCCAGCTGTTACAAGCTACCTGACGCTTAGAACCACGAATCATATGTCACCATTTTTATGAAAAAATCTTCTTTCTTATTTGGCCAGGTGGATTGTTGTCTCACTGATGGCAGTTTTGCCAGGGCTGCCGTCCCCAGTGGCGCCTCAACAGGTATCGGAACATGATTTCGCATATATATATATATATATATATTGATATTTTCCTCATGAGTCTGTGGTAAATATTGGTTTGTATTACTATAGACCGCTATAATGGTTATGAGGGACCATTAACAGAAGGAAGAAAAAGAAGAAGAGAAGAAACAAAATTAAATTCTAAGTTTAAAGTTCTGTATCGTGACAGTTGCATGTTTGCATACATGCATGACTAGTTTTAGGGTATGTAATGGCGTGATGCAACTTATAATGCACATACAGATAGGCGAATACCAAATCTTTAAAATGGCTGCTGCAAAGACTATAGTTTATGGCTAAATAATCTACTTCTCAAGTTTTTCTCCCGCATATGTAATTTGATTAATAAAAACAATTATATTTTTTTAACAAAAAAATAATGTTATATGGAAAAAAAAAATCTTTTTTTTGGGCTTGTGTCATAAGTTGAAGGCTAAAATTCTAGACCTCACCATGGTTGAAATCTAAAGGTGGGATTCTAGATGGTGAACTGGGCAATAACCTAGTGGTCAAACCCCTCCTCCAAAGGGTGTGGCTTCCAGGTTCAAAACTTGGGAAAAGGTAAAACTACAGAGTGGGTTTTTCCTTACCATTCTCTTGTTCTCTCTCTCTCTCAAAGAAGAGGAAGAAGAAGAAGAAGGATTCTGTATACTTTCTTCAGGAAAAACATAAAGTTGGTATTTCTGTGCCGCTTCTCAGAAAATTCTGTGAAAAAAATACCACCACTCCTCAGTTGCATCTTCCACTCTTTGATGCTGCCAAACAGTGTGGCTGAGGACATGTTAAGAAGCAAATCCATATTATTAATTTTCGTGCAAGCTTTTTGTTAAATCAAAAGGGGAAAAACTGCTTAGACAGAGGCTTTCTTCATGCTTAAATATTTGTGCCACTAGCTTGATACCAAGAATCATAATTGGTATTTGGTTTCTCAGTGTGCACAAAAGCAAGCGTGCCTTGTATTGATTTCTAAAGCAAGTGATCGAATGAGTTCTTTTTTTCTTTATTATCTTATCTACCTGATATAAATTTAATGAGATTAGAAGCAAGGCATCTTATAAACTATTGATATGCTTTCAAAATGCAAATTAGAGGTATTATTTAGTGGTCATATTACTTTCTTACGATGAGTAACAGCTTTTATATGGTATGCTTTGTGAAGTTGTCGGTATTTTTGGCATGAATATGAAGAAATTACAATTTATATATTGTGCTTCAGACATTGTTTGGATGAATTGAATTCTAACATCTAGTTGTATCATGTTGTTTATAAAGGTATATATGAAGCTCTGGAATTGAGAGATGGAGGTTCAGACTATCTTGGGAAAGGTGTCCTTAAGGTTAGCAGTACAAACCTTTTTGGGCATACAGATTGTTATTGCAATTGTCTGGGCCTTACTGGATTTGTCTCTGTGTTTACCTCAATAAATGATGTCTGCATTCCCCTTTTTTTTCTTTTTGCCCAGAGTGAAATTCTTAAGGACTGTATCAGATCTTGGTAGGCTAATCTAATGGACTGCCTAACTGCATCTTGATCTCTATTTCTCAAACATGGTGCAAAATGGGTATAATAATTTCATCAATCAATAAAATGAGTGGAAAAAATGAATTTATTGACCAGAACAAATGCTGTTGCAGAATATAGCTGGAACATAGCTAGGCTATGATTGTCCTTATTGTTAATAGTAAGTAGTATATGTCTGTAGTTGGTGCCAATATGGAAATGGAGATTGAAGTGACATGTGAATGGGGGAAGGAAATGAGTGATATAAAATGTTTGCTGATGAGAAATGGCATTGATCGACATATGAGCAACCTGTGGAAATTTGTGAGCAATATGTAAAACATTTCGGAGACCAAAACTTTTGGAAACCATTGATAGACTGGTGATCAATGATTTCTTTTTTCTTCTAGCAATATTTGATTATGGTTGATTGTCATCTGATTTCTGTTCAAGTATCTTTGTAGATTTTCCTATTCTGCACAGGCTGAGTCTTATCCTCCTGCACAGGTTATAGGAAACACGGTTCTAGTAACCATGGTTTGCCGGTCATTTTAACTGCCTGCATTTTTTACTAATAGCTATGAATTTTGTCAATATTGGCATGTCTTTAAGATATTCTCTAAGCATTTTTAAAAATTTCCCTGTTTCCGTGCATATCAGATTACATATTCCCCTAGATGGGCTCTGGCAAACAGGTTCTCAAAACCATGAATCCTGGTCATTTAAATTGCTGATAGTCTTAGCAGATACCTATTTTCATAGTATTCTGTCTGATTTTTTTTTCCTCATGAAAAATTTTAGAATAAGTAGAAATGTAAGATGAACTTTCACTTTAAAGCTTAAACTTCATTTTCAGAATGAGGAATTGATGATACCTTGATGGATATTACAGACATTGGAAGAATGATTTAATGATTTACCTTGACGTGACAATGAAGTTTTCTGCAATGACTGTAAATGTGAACGGTAATAACAGCTAAAATAATGTGTTGCCAGCTGTTTTCCTTAAGGTGCTGGTCTACGCTCATAATTATCTATGTACATTCTTCTTTGGCCGTCACTTGAACTTGTTGACATGTTCAAAATGTTATCTTTTTAAAGTTTAGTTATTGTCCTTTGGGAAAGACTTGGTCAAGTTTCTGTTAAAATTTGAGTTCAGGTATATCACTGACAAGTGACAACTCTACTGCACATCCATCTGCATATATCTTATTATTACATACCTTCGTTATCAGTGTGGTAACTTCAAGCGCTGACTGAAACGATTGGTTGTTGAGTGCATGACAAATTTGTTTTCTGATTTCATGATTCCATCTAAGTGGTCCTCTGCTATTTATTTTATGTAAATAGATTTCATATAGTTGCTCCTGAAGCTTCTTTCCTCTTATCATTATCATTTATGGCCCTGATTTATCCTTTTTGATGCAGCATTGTAGGCATGCCTTCTTCTTCTTATATTATAGGTTGTTTTGCTTGTTCAAAGACTTATTCGGATGATTTAGCTGATTGTATGTTTTGGTTCTTTTGGCTTTTAGGCTGTTGGGCATGTGAATACTATCATTGCACCAGCTTTAATTGGCAAGGTATGTACTGCATGTTCTTGTTTTTCCTTTTTTAAGTGGGGGCTTGCATTTTGTCCTTCGGACTGTGTTGTAGAATGTGGAACTAGCCTAGTCTTATAAATCATAAAAAACTCATTTGCAAATGTATCTTGCTTTACAGGACCCCACACAGCAGGCTGAGGTTGATAATTTTATGGTGCAACAGCTTGATGGAACCTCTAATGAGTGGGGATGGTGCAAGCAGAAGGTGTGATATGGACTAAGGCTCCACTGCTAGGCTCGAGAATGATGATTGTGTATCATGTTGACTTGTGCTTTGTTATATTTGTTAAGTTGATCATATTCTGGTTAAATAATTCCAGCTTGGTGCGAATGCTATACTGGCTGTATCACTTGCTGTATGCAAAGCGGGAGCTAGTGTGAAGAAGATCCCTCTTTATCAGGTCCGTGAAGCCAACACTTCCATTATGCGCTGCATATCTGCTGATGTTCTTTTTAGTTGATAAGACTATCGTCTTTGATCATGCAGCATATTGCCAACCTTGCTGGAAACAAGAACTTAGTTTTGCCTGTACCTGCATTTAATGTTATTAATGGAGGATCACATGCAGGAAATAAGCTTGCTATGCAGGTAATGCTTTATCCAGCTATCTGTTATGAAATAAGAATACCTCATGGCTACCTTTTATGCACATTTAAGTTATTGTACAGGAGTTCATGATCCTTCCTGTTGGGGCTTCTTCATTCAAGGAAGCCATGAAGATGGGGGTAGAAGTATATCATCATTTGAAGGTAGAAAAGTTGATCTAGTTTGTAATAGTCTTTTTTCCTTAAAATGTTATATATTTATCTCTCCATCGTGCAGGCTGTGATTAAGAAAAAGTACGGGCAGGATGCTACTAATGTTGGGGATGAAGGTGGCTTTGCTCCAAACATTCAGGTGGCTACATCTGTTATCAGTGTTCTTTCCTTAAAACAATTATCATGGGCTAATTAAGCTGATTAGCTTCGCGTATATGCAATCCTGACTTACTACATAAACTTATTTCTAAATTTTTGTAGGCCTATGAATGCTATTATTTTGAGACATAATGAATTGTTAACAATTTAAAATTCTGTATAATTTGTGGCAACATATTTTGGTTGGTGCTGCAGCTCGTTACCTTTTCAAAAAAATTTTCAAAGGCTCAAATATAGTGGACCCTATTTGCTCACAGACTTAATGCACTTCATCCTCTTCTTTATTGGCTTACACCTTTTTGCTTAGTGCAATATATCAACAATTTTCAGGGCAAACAGAAAGAGATCGGGAGGTTAAATTGATTTCAGTAATATGCTTTCTTGCTGTGTTTTGTTTGTACTTTGAAGAGTACTCTTCTGATTTTTCTATAGCTCGTCAATTTCTGTTCCTGCACTGGCTCTAGTTTCTTTGTCTGTTCTAAGTTGAATTTTAGTGAAGCTTAGCTGATCTGGAAGTAGCTTAAGCATCATTACGCCTTTCTCTGAACTAGCCACACAAAATGTTTTAGTTCTTTGGTTGACTTCGTTATACGAAACTGTTTTGGGCCAAGAGATGTTAATGTGATTCCTATTCCATTCCTTGTGAAACTACAGGAAAACAAAGAGGGCCTTGAACTGCTGAAGACAGCTATAGCGAAAGCTGGATATACTGGCAAAGTATACGACTTTCTCTTACATTTAAACTGGATCTCTACCTTTCCCTGAAAACCCTGTTGATTCAAGGCTTGAAATGATTTTTGTGCCTGGGTTTGATGACAGGTTGTGATTGGGATGGATGTTGCTGCTTCAGAGTTTTATAATGACAAGGACAAGACGTATGATCTTAATTTCAAAGAGGAGGTTAGTTCTTTGTCATTTCTTCTACAATATATTATTCTATAAGTTGATGCAGGATGGCGACTGGGGAGGTTTTCCTCCCTCCTCGCACTTCAGAAAAATATTACAGATGCTTGATGGCTACCTAAAGCATGTTTTATGCCTTCTGTTTTTGTTTCCTCTATATACATGTATGTGTGTGTGTGTGTGTGTGTGTTTCATTCATAATCTCATTCCTTTTTATTTGGCCCAGGTGACCATTAAACTTGCTATTCCTAGAGCATTATTTAGAAAATTGAATAAGGTGGTTTTCTTGGTGCAGAATAATGATGGTTCCCAGAAAATATCAGGAGATAGTTTGAAAAATGTTTACAAGTCCTTTGTATGTGAGTACCCTATAGTATCAATAGAAGACCCGTTTGATCAGGATGATTGGGCCCACTATGCTAAGTTGACTGAGGAGATAGGGCAGCAGGTGCAAATTGTTGGAGATGATCTTCTTGTCACAAACCCCACGGTAAACACCAATCTGTTAGATAATTGGACCAATCGAAGAATTTATCTGATTGTAATGCTTATCTTATTTCTTTTGGTTGACTGCTGCAGCGGGTTGCCAAGGCAATAAATGAAAAGACATGCAATGCCCTTCTTTTGAAGGTAAATTATTTGCTTTAGTTTTTAGTGATAGGATATCACCTTTTGCACTCATATTTGATCAAGGTTTGGGAAACCATTCTCTTTATTCCAAGTGTTTCTGTAAACCGAATTTATTTTGCTTCTGAAATTTATCTGTTGAATGTTCATGGTGATTATTCTTCCAGTATTTCATATGACAAAAATCTGAATTTTGTCCTCATTATGGAATAGGTAAATCAAATAGGTTCTGTGACTGAAAGTATTGAAGCTGTTAAAATGTCGAAACGTGCTGGCTGGGGTGTAATGGCGAGCCACCGGAGGTAACACTTATTATGCTTATTATTTTTGATATTTTTGTAGCATTAATACTAGCTGCCTTTTCTGTTTTCAGCGGTGAAACAGAGGATGCCTTCATTGCTGACCTCTCAGTGGGTTTGGCAACGGTGAGTTCCTATTTCTTTTTATAATTAGCCATACAAGTAAATTTCTAAAGTTACAACTTTTATTACTATTAAAATCTTGTAAGAACACTGCTGAGTGGATACCCCACATTGTAAGGAACTTGACCTGGGACTTATTTTCATGGGTAACAGGGCCAGATCAAGACTGGAGCTCCATGCCGTTCGGAACGCCTTGCCAAGTACAACCAGGCAAGTTTCTCACGGCACAGGATCATGACATAAATTTTTTTTTATGCCGGGTTCTTTTTTCATTTCTGCTTTAAACATGTGCAAAGTGATTTATGCTTCCGTATTTTTATGCATGCGTAGTGAGAGGTAACTTTTACATTTCATCAAAGAAATGGCTAACGCTTCTTCCCCTAACAGTGATGCAGTTTCTGTCGGGACCATCTTTCCTGTGGTACTGTTAATTTGCAATTGGAATGAGTAATGCCATGGTGAATACAACAGACTGTTAGGTTAACAAAAAATGAAACGCTTGTTTTGTGAAATTAAATTCTCTCACAAAAGGTTGTCTTGCCATGTTACAGCTTGTAGCATTGGTCGCATAATGGCATCACTAACAATTTTGACCTATCCATATAGTATCTTAGATCTAGTTTTAAAGTAATTATTATTTAATATAAACTGACGTACTGCAACTTCTTACATGATAAAGGCCATTAACACATAATGGCAGGCAATTGTTCTGTTTAACTATGATAACAATGGGAACACATGTAGAATGTGCGGCAATAATGGTTGGTTTAAGCAGGTTTGAACTGAAGCATCCTTTTGTTTTGTTGGATGCAGCTGCTTAGGATTGAGGAAGAGCTTGGTGCCGCCGGAGTGTATGCAGGAGCCAAATTCAGGGCACCTGTAGAGCCTTACTAGATAGGGCTAGCAGACGAGCTGCTCTTTTGAGAAGCCTTACTTTTGTGGCCTTCACTTTGTCGAAATCAAGTGTTTTGCTGTGTGTTCAAGCAGAGATTAGAATAAATGATTCTTCTGCTTTAATTGTAGTCTAACATGCTAGACATGGTCGGTGCAATGTTGTGGGTCTACTGCATCCCTTTCGTTTGGATTTTGGTTTTCCATCAGGGTGCATCAGTGGTCAGGTAATGGTGAGTAAATTAAAGTATCTTGCTTTATGTTGAGCTGTAACTGTTTGACTTGCGATGCTCTTTTGTTCATGCTACCAATATGCTAAAGACCAACACAGTTTTAATTGGTAGCTGAATGGTCTGCTAACCTAAAGTTTCTTTCATTTATGGTTATGGTGATATTGGTTTTGGTGTCCTTGGTCCTCTGCACCATAGGTAACTTCTTGTTTCATCTGTTAGATGTTATGCATTATTTTCTGGCCGGTATTACTGTCTACAACTATAATGAAATGAAGAGGATGGGGACGTTCTCCGAATGGAGGATTAGAATGGAATGCTTTGTTATGTTGTTTAGGGTGGAGGGATGGTGTTTTTGGTCATAAAGAGTGGCCGAAATGAGAAGGATTAAGTTCTCCAGCTTCATTAGAAATTTTGGAGGAAAAATTCGCTGTCGGTACTGGATTTCATATTGGTGCTATACTAGCATTATATCGATATGATATGGTATGAAATTTTTTCAGTATACCGAGCATGCTTGATGCACCATTTGTATCATATATTGGTACCGAACTGATACAGTAGACTATATTTTGTACTGTTTAGTTCGAACCAGAACGGTGCATTATACTTGAAAATTTTGTTTAAAGACTTGCTTTATAGCTTAATCCTATTGGTTAGAAATGGACACAGGCAACAGCTTGCAGTCTGTACTAGGCATGGGCAAATTAATGTAAGACCAAGAAAGAAACTATATAAGAAAACCAAACAATACTTGAATAACCTCTCTGGGATGCTGCAAGATTGCAACTGTCTAATGGAAGCTTTTTAAATGGTTAGTGCAGGAGAGCTACGATCTCCATTAATTAGAATATTAAGGTATTGTTTGGCCATCCATTCGTCCCAATATTGAGGAATAAAGAATAGTCTGGTAAGAGAGCATTTATTTAATAAAAAATTATTGATCCAGCTAAATGATCCTCTTATGTGGTTTTACGAATCAGAAGCCAGGAGGCTATTACTGTCTTATTTAAAGCCTCAATCAAGGTGACAAAACTAATCTAAGGAGTGAATTGACTGGTGATATTACACCATAATAGGTGAAATAGCAAGTGATTCCGCAGGTAGAGTGATTCTGGTTTTCAGCTTTCTTTGAGCCAAGGACAAACCAGAGTTCATAGTGCGGAAGTCCTGGTAACTCTACACATAGAAATACATGTAGATTAAGATACAGTCTTCAGAGGAAAAAAAAATGATCTAACCTCCCAAGGAGCTGTTTTTATCCACCACCACCATATGGACATAATGAGATGATTTAAGTCCCTACCAACAAAATGGAAGGGAACTGGATTTCCTTGAAAAGCTTTAATTCAACTATTGGTAACACAAATGTTAAATATCGTACAACCATGAAGATATTCATGAAGGCAAACAACAGGCCTTACCCTTTAACAGCCATTCAGGTGTATCTGATGAACAATCAAAAAGATAAGAATCCTGTATTTGCACGGAAGCATCACAAAATAGAGGATGACATCTCAATTTCAGCTCGACGCACCATTTCTGATTCCAGGAGCTTGTTGAGAGATAACCAGCAAACACCCTGATGTGGAGCCAGCAGCTATTAAGGACGTAGACAAATTGGCAAATTAATGTTTCATGCAAGCAAGCAACTGACAGATATTTGTTTTCCACAGACTACTCATCATCCTCCAGCACACTCCAAATCATCCTGCATGCACAAGGAATCAAAAATAATTAGCCCAACTTGCCCCCACAGATTATCTAAATCTGGACTCATGGGGTGTCATTTACCAGAACAAAGATAAAAAGAGAAGTACAACAAGATTGATTAGCTTAAGAAGACGCCGTTTCTTTTCCCCGTTGAGTTGATTAAAAATCTCAGTTACATCCACCAGATGTTGCCGCTGCCGATACCTGTGGGGAACAAAAAAAAAAGAGCTGCCTGTTCATTTCAAAGTCAATTCAGGTGCCTAACTCTTAAAATAGTATTAAGAACCTTTTGGCCACAAGGTAGAAATCAACAGCATGTAATAATTTCATTTGCTGGCAACTTGATCTTAGCCTAACATAAAATAGAAAAAAGTACCGATAAAAGCAACATCTCCAATATACAGTTTCAGTTTTTTTGTTTGTCTTTTTCATTACTTGTTGGTGGCAATTTCCGTAAGCAAATTTGGTGTAAAAATTTCCTGCTCACAAAAATTTTAATTGTTGAAACATTATGATGATTTGCCATTTATCCAACCACTCAATTGAAACCACGTATTTTGACATACTCAATCTTTCAACTTGCGGTTTTTCCATCATGACATTAATTCAAAGTTGAATAATAATATCCTTGTTTTGCCCCACAAGATGCCGAAATGCACTATAACATATCATCCGCTTGAATTTTTGTTGAATAAACAGGAGCTCTAAACCAACTAAGTTCTGCCAAAAACATAGTCTAAATTCTGAAATTCCATGTCAAGTTCCAAAGTAAAGAGCAATTTAGAACCAAGTTCAAAACAAATCCTAATATATAATCCATGTGCATCCAGTCACTAATCAAGTGCCTATAAAAGCAAAGGCCCTCAATGTAGCAGCTCATACTTGGGCCAGCCTGAGGGATTAAACTCATAATACCTCCGTGTGGGCAGTCCTTTCTGTCAATGCCACCTTAAAAATTAAAAATTGTTATCTACAGAACTTTGATTTCTCTTGCCATCTTCTTGCATATTATCAAAATGTTCTCATCCTCTAGAGCTGCTAATGGTTTAAATTGACATTATACACTTTCTCAAATTGGCAAGGTCATGAATCCTCTAAACACTTTTAAGATTAGATTCAGATAACCAATTTGTTCACAATAAGTCTACTGGCTCAACAAGGTTATCATTTTTTAAAGTTTGTACTTTGTACAGGAGCAAATTTTTAAAATGCCGATTCTCTAATCTCCAATCTGAAAGCACTGGTCAATTTTTAGTTCATATTCAGATATATGGCAAATATGTCGGCGGCTCTGTAATCAAATTATAAATGCTTAATTTTAAGACTGTTCATATTTTAGTTCTTTATCATTTCGGTCAGAAGATATCAACATGTTTACTCCTATCTGCAACTCTGCTAGTAACTAATAAGGTTTCAATTTGTCTATTCTAAAACTTCAGCTCTGTCAAATCCACGAAATAATTCTTATATCGCAGCATCTGAAACTGGAATTTTCACACCGAAAGCAAGAACTATAATATCTAAATCAACAGCAAATATAAGAAGAAAAGAGATTTAAGGTAAATAATTCAACTCGCCACCTATTTTTAACATTGATGGTTTCTAAACAAAGAAAGGGGGAAAAAAAACTGAGTAAAGATATGACAAGGGGTCACTCAGCTGATATTAAAAGATCCAATAGCATTCAAGGTCAAATCCTACATCTTATTCACAACTTATGAAGCTATGTCAGAAAGAATATCAAAGGAATCAAACATTTACAGCTAATACTTACATCAGGAGGCCATAGTTAGCAACTATTGTAGAAGATTTTCTGTCTATACAGATGCAGACGTAGATTGTATAGCTCTAACAATATCCTGAGATGGTAGGTTGCTATGCCTAAAAAGCCACCATCCCTCTTAATGGAATTAAGTCTTATTTCTGGAAGCTTCTTAAGAAGAAACCCATTGTTACATGTCCTGTATATAATTGCAAAATGATATGACAGACAAAAATTGACATCAACACTAGTTGATGTTCCCTGACACTGAAATCTTCTTTATTGCATCGAATTGTACAAAATCAGAATGACTTTAATTGTAAAGAAAGTGTAAAATTTTGTCCTACTATATCAGCATGCCTATGTTGATGCAAGTAAGGGAAAAAAGACTTACAGCCTCACATTGTAGTATAGGTTAGGAACACAAAACAAAAACATTAACCAATGGCCAGACAAGAGGAAGAGCAGGCATAAGACTCCTTGAAGGACAAATTCTGGTATAACCACTTTATTTATTCGCAAAGATGAATCATATGGGTTAATATAGTCAAACTCGAGGTCTGCCAAGCACATGAGCTGCAAAAACATAATTTTAGAGTCAAGATGCAAGCTGAATAATGTAGTAATGTACAAATTTAAATCAGGAGAAAAATGCTTTCAGGAGATACCAAAAGTTCAAAGTATGTTTGTCATTTAACAAACATATGATTCTATATAAATTTCTAATACCTCCATAGGCAAAAATAAATATAATTCAATTTCGAAGTAAAGAAATGTGAAACCTTTACGGTTGTGTTTCCTGATGATTGATTTAATGTAAGGTAGTCCATTAGACTGCATCAAAAAGAAGTCCATGGAATTCTACAGTGCAGTACTAAATCTGTGCATTGCCACCAAAATTCCAACCATTGCAGAAATAATAAAGATTCATGAGGACATCAACCAAAATCTGCATCCATTATAAACAATCTCGTGCCCTGGATGTGTTTGTTTTCATGTAAGTATTAGAAGTGCCTGAATTTGAGTTCTAAGAACTTGAGCTCCGAGAACTTGGGTTTTCCTGTTTGTTTTGGATGAAGTTGATTCATACGAAGTAAACAAATTTGGGCATTGTCAATAAAATTATCATTTAGTTTGTCAGATATTTCTTATATGATCCATTTGTAAGGTGCTAGCAAGTGGCAGGGCCTATATGATCCATTTGTAAGGTGTTAGCAAGTGGCAGGGCCGTGGGGCATTCAAAAAGCAGTGCTAAACGCCCTTCCCACCAAATGGGACTTGACATTGGTGCGCTCGCACTGAACTCAAGTTTGGGGTTTGATAAAGTAGGAACTCAAGTTCCTCAGTTGAGGCTGTTGCATGGAAACAAATGCCTACAAGTGACTACTCTGGACCAAAATGCAGTCCTGCTGTTCACTTGGAAACCACCACACTTGAAGTTCTTGTACTATGATTTATGATTGTGGCTTTGCAGAAAGTCCAGTAAAATTCCCCAACTTTGATCAACAAAAGCTAAGCCAACTTGCAACAGAAGTCTGCACAAGAAACCCAGGTTCGTCCATGAGAACCTAGACTTCAGGCATTAATTGGTTTTGCATTTACCATTTCAAACTAAGTCCAACCAACTTGCTTGGCAAACCAAGTAAGTTTAGTATTGTCTCTATAGGCTAGCATTTAGCATGTCAGATTTAGACCCTTTTGCCGAGGTGTATAAGTGGATTAATTAGGTCAGGACCAATTACTTGATCCATACCCTTAACCAATAGAGTTTGGGTCTTGGTTAGGGTCCAAACTTGAGCCATGGGTCCAGGCTTCATGTACACGCTAGCCAACAATGGGTCCGATTTCCGTCTAACAACAGAAGCCGACATCATGGTATAATGAAAAATATATAAATGCTATGCCTTATACCAGCAGCAGTAATTTGTGTCCATAGAAAAGAAAATCCCAACCATTATTTAACTTCTACCTTAGACTCTTGATATGCAGTAACAAGGAATACAAAGCAAAATTAAGCAAAGGACACTGATTTTGAATAAGGATTCCTACAAGAAGAGGAAAGGGGAAGAACAGAGCATATCCTTGTAAGACATCAATATGGTATATACCTGCTCTTCTCAAGAAGGTATTGTCATAGCTATGTTGCATTATAATATTTCTCACATGCTAATGTTGTTGGACAAGTGTCATTTCACGTCCGAGAACGATAGATCAATAGGGTCCACACCTTCTTGTCATTCCCACTATAGGTCTATAGCGCAAACACCTTGGTTTAAATGACCAACTTGACATGTTTGCACTCTCTACACCTCTAACTATGCCATCATCCGTAATAAGTAAACCACTCAGTTTAGTTCTTCCTCTCTTTCTTAAGCAAGAAAAACAAGAAAAGTTCATCGGCCAATGGTAGAAGTGCAATTATCAGGTTACATAAACAAGGTCTAAAAAAAATCCATTGGGTGGGGATAGCAGCCCTCAAAGCTTCCTCTCATGTGCATTTAATGTGCCTAAAACCAAGGTATTTAAAAAATCCTGGAATGGTGGTGCCCCAGTTTTTCCATGGAGCAAGATACCTTGTTGTCCTATACCATCCAGGCGGCCATCTCGTGGTAGGTACTCTCTATCTCTCTCCCTTGTTATTTCCTTTTATTTTTTTTTTTCTATGTTTGTTTTCTTCTATTTTCCCTTCCTTTCTTTTTCTTCTTCCTTTCTTTCTTTCCTTTTCTTCTTCCTTTCTTTCTTTCCTCACCTCCTTTCTTTTTCATCTCCCTTCCTTTCTTTCTTTCCCTTTTTCTCTTTCCTTCCTTTCTGTTGTTTTCCATTTTTTCTTTTTTCCTTCCTTTCTTTCTTTCCTCTTTCTCATTCTTTCCCTGTGTGTATGGGCTACAAAGTTCACCCGTCTTGGTCCCATTTTCTCATAGGAATGGGATCGGACCACCGAGGCGCCCCCCCCCCCCCCATCTAAAACCAATTCAAGTTCCAAATTTCAACTTTTACCAACATTACTGACATGAGTTAAAAATTTTAATAGATTTAGACAATCAGTCCATAAGACTCTTGTTATCTCGATCAAGACTTAAAGCATAGTTTCTGTAGACATAAATGGAGACATGTGTTGACGCAATTATAACCACCTGCGATAATGCACATGATCCACCAAACTTTACACATGAACATGCTGAAACCTTATTACTTTCACACAGTAAGATTCTGGTGCAAAAATTTATTGTTCAAAATGTTAATCAGAGGGTTTAAGGAAGAGAGAAAGGGGACAAACAGACCTCACTAACCCATTTTACTATGGGAGTACTCAATTAGAAGGAACAATGACTAAAAATTGAGATATAAGAAAGAAAACACAAAGCAAGGAATTTTGAGAAAGGAAAGACAAAAGAATTGGTCTTCCCCATAAGAGAAGGTTATCCTTTTTTTTATTTCTGCAAGCATCAGAATCCAAAGCAAATCATGACCCAAAAGAAAAGTAGAATTCTAAAAAGATATTCAAACTACTCAAACAAGTTATGAAAACCAAAAAAAGAAATAAAAAAAATCAAGAAAACTTATTGACAATTTACATGCTTCAAGAATCACCAAAAAATAGAAATTATGGATAATCATTTAAAAACACATTCATGCTGAAAGAAGATAGCAAATAACAATGAAGCTGATGCTTTCAAAAGTTTGAAAAAGGAAATTTTAGGGTAAAAAAATGAAAGAAATTAGTTACATCAGAAAGTCTTTCATTATAACATACAAGAAAAAAGGTTTAACCACAATAAATAAATAATGCAGATCCTTGTATTATGCTAATTTTTCGCCAACACTACTCCTTGTATGATATGTATCAAAGTAAGCCAATACTTCATTTTTCTTGAAGACTGAATCAGAGAAAAACACCTTGCATAAAGCAAATTGCATAATACATGAGCTAAAACTTGAATACAAGGTTAGTGCATTGTTTGGTGCACATATGTCAAACATTGTAATCAAGTCTATGGACTCTTGCATAGCGTTCTTGCATGTGTGTGCTTATTCATCTAACTCACTGATTCAAAGTAAATATGACTAGGATTGCTTGCATGGTACGTGGTCAACTGAAGTCAAAACATCTATCTTCCAAAAATTTCACATATGAATGCTGCCTTGGCCCATAATCTGAGATGGAATGCCACAAGTTCACCAGTTATATGACATTCTGCCTGCTCATAAAGGTCATTCTAATTGCTGCAATCATTTCTTCCCAAAACTGATCTTATCAAGTTTCCTTTTTTTTATGAAGAAAAAAGAAGATAAAAAAGAATGTATGCAAAACATTGAAGAATAGCATCAATGATGTATCACAACCTCCTTATTTGCAAGCCTGTAAGATTTAAATTTTACTTAGCCTTCTTTGGCAAGTCAATTTGGTTCTTTGATCCACATCAATAAGCGCCCATTGTTTATATGATCTTAATCTAAAATTGATGTTTATGTTGAGATTTTAGAAGGGACTCCTTCAATAATAATCATTGTTTAACACTACAAATTTTGAAATAAAGCCAATATCTCATACAGGGCCGGCCCGACCCTTAGGCGACTTAGGCGGTCGCCTAAGACCTCGGGCCAGAGGAAGGCCCACCGCAGGGCAAGAGCTACAGTAAAGGGAGACTGAGAGAGACAAAAAGGGAGAGACGGTGGAGGCGGAGAGCTGGAAAAGGAGAGAGAAATCCTTCAAGGAGGTTTCTCAGCCTTCGGTCTCCCTTTCAACGCGAAGAAGAACGAGGGAACTGGCCCTAAATAAATAATCGAGGAATGGGGCCCGGAGAAACCTAAATTACTAAAAAGGACATAAGAAAATAATGATTAACGAATGGACCATGAGATTCCAGTCGTACACGTGTGCTATTGATGGGATCTAACGTTGGAAAGTTCTAGAGAAGGATAGAGCGGGGACGATGCGGTGGAAGGAGCTTGAGTTTGGAGGTCCTTCGGGATTCGTTTAACGTTGGAGGGCTGCTATGTTGAGCCGGCGGAGGAGGGTAAGGTAGAAGTGTGCTAGTACTGGAAGCTCCGAACCCTGAAGAGCGGATGTTTTTAATGGTCCATATTTGTGGGGCCCATTAGAGCTAATGTTGGTTATTTATCATGGGACTGCGGGTTTAATTTGTTTCTGCTCACGTTCTAAACTTCTAATCCTCAGCCAAAGGCAAATGCCTAAAAAAATCTTTTCTTTGTGCAGTTTTCTCCCTTCCCCTCTGTCTTGCATTCCCTCATGCAGGCAGTTATCTCAACCCACAGTTTTACGAGCACACATTCCCCAAAGCTCAGGAGATTGTGAAATCAATTGTTGCAAAAGAAGCACGAATGGTTGCTTCTTTCCTTGGGCTTCAATTCCAAGAATGCTTTGTTAATGTTGTTCTTCTAACACGTTTAACTAATAGTATGACCAAACTAATCCTCTTTTTCATAGCAAGTACCTAGCATCTAAAAGGTTTAAAAGTCTTGTCGCCATTTGTAGGGGTGTGATACATCCATTCTGCAGGACAGCACTGGGACCTTCCTATGTGAGAATTGGTCCAACTCGAACCGGGATTTAGCCAAAGGGTCTAGTTTGCATCACTACAGCAGTAATGAATAAAATTGAGAAACTCGATCTATGTCTTGACACATCCCCTACATTTTTTTTTGCCCCTTTCAGTCTAATAGTTTATATTAAAGTGAATATGAGTTGCTTGTTTTTGGGCATCGAGGTTTGGCAAGTTTCTCACCCAAGCAAACTATCAAGAAACACGGTTTCTTGCCCCTCTCTGGATTGTCTCTTAATGTAGTTTATAGATAGGCTATATTTTATTTATTTGTGTTGACCTTTAGGAAACTTATTTCATATTTTCTTGAATAAACCACTAAATGAACAAGAACTTTGTTTGAACAACCAATGTTACAGCCCTTAAGACCCTTCTCTATTAAATCTAGAACCATCCAAGCACTACCCAGAATTATTTTTTAATAAAATTTTAAAGTATTTTATACTTATTAAATTTTTTGTCATTTAAAAAAAAAAAATCCTCCCTTAGTGAGTTCGCCTTAGGCCTCCAAATGTATTGAGCCGCCCCTGATCTCATATTTATTCCTTAAAGAATGGCATTCACTTTAGACTTGATGATTACATTTTTTTCTCAACTCCACACCTTGTGACCATCTTGTTAATATGACAATGTTATGGACCATCACTAAAGGATATTTGTTGAAGAATTTTCTGATTATCCTGAAAAAGATGAAGCAATTGAATTTGCAATTCCAGAATGAAGAACATTGATAAGAAATGCATTATAACTTATTCCATTATATATATATATATATATATATATATATATATATATATATATATATATATAAGTCTGTCTGTTTTGTGATTTAGCCAATACTATGACAACCAGAGGAAACAAAAACCAAACCCTAATTGACCTAAAAAGTCCAAAGAAAAAGAGCAACAAAGTACATGGAATTGATGATTATCGTTCAGTTCAAGAATATGCCTCATAGAGTTTGAGCTATAAAAAGAACCAACATGATGCTTCTCAGTTCTCACATGCTAATGACTTGATTACTTCTCATATGCTAATGACTTGATCACTTCCACTAATCATATGGCACAAATAATGTGAGCAAAAGTACAATGGCACATAGGACATATATTCATAAAGCTGAAAATACATGCTGCACCCAAATAATTCGCTTCTTCTCAAAGTCACAATCCTCCAAATTCCTCTAGGCCTCAAACAAATAAGGAAAGTCCAAATTCTTCAATTTTTCAAAATTGAACCTGATCATACCAGAATTTCCCCCTTCTCTTAACATGTAAGCATACAAGTTTGCCTGCAAGTTCCGTGCAATCCAAAACACAGGGAAACTCTCGAGAATCAGAAGACTTCAAACTAAGCCAACCATGAAGGACTCAAGGAACAACCTTTACCAAACAATTAATTCAGCCAACTGGCCTAAAGTCTCCCACTCTTTCTCTCCCCTCCTTCTTCCCACCCTGGACCATAACACAGTAATCCATCCCATCAAGGAGCATGATACCTTCATACAGCCCTCTAAAGATAAACTAAAGGTAATTCTTAATATCCACCAAACAGAACACCAAACGAAGAAGCCATCGTAAGAGCTTTATCATCTCCTACACCAAAATCAGCTTCATTAACCTTTTTCCCCTCAGATAAAAGCCCCGAAACCACATCACGGCTTGTCATCTTATTCCAATAGATCAAACTCGACCCTTCTTCAAAATTACAGACAAGCAGAACCAATAACCATCAAATTCTCAATAACCAACTGATCTTCTTCCAACTCACCAGCCAACGATAGTAGGAAGTCTTCTATCATCTTAGAAACTTATCCAGGCGTCAATTTTTGCCACGTTGAGAAAAAAATAAAAACAAAAATTCCGTTAGAAAAGAAAACCAACCATAGTCCATAAAGTCCACAGGTAACCTAAAAGCGGGAAATTTTAAGAACAACGAGAGGATTGCAGAGCTCGAGAGGAAACAAAGTTTGGATTTTTTATCCAATAATTCACCAGGAAGCGCATATAGTTTAGATTGTTGGGCTCGAACTGAAGGGAGGGGTTACCTGGTAGATGACAAGAACGATGAGGGCTATGAGGAGGAAGAAGGCGGTGAGCCAAACGAAAACCATCCCGCCCGCCGCCAGCCCCCAAAGCTCGCCCTCCGCGCCGCCTCCACCGGAACGTCGAAGCCCTCCGGCGAGAAGAACGCGTTGGGTTCTAATAATTTTACGGGGATGGCTTTAAGGGGGCCTTATGTTCGGACCGGTGCAATTAGGGATTGTTGAGGACTTTTAATAACTCAAGTCTAACATAAGAGGAAAAGAATATTATTTGCTTAAATATACGTAGTCTCAAGGAAACACAAATCATAGGGCCAACCAGCAAGGAAAAAAAAGAAAGGCATATTTTTTTTAGTGCCCATCTTAAAAAAATTTAAAAATTATAGGCTGAGTCATCAATCTTATGACTAAAAAAATAAAAAAAACGGTGCATGGTATCCTGTTTCTTCCTCATTTCCACGACATCTATTTTGCTAACACATACTATATGGCCAAATAATATACACCAAGTAAATTAGTCGTAGTTACATTATTTCAAGATATAGTGCTCATCAGTACATAGTACATAACTAGATGATATACACTTAATAAATTTGTCATCTAGCAGCCCAATACACATCCCCAAAAAAATTGATATATAGTTTCCAAAACATCATTTCATCATTACAAACTACATAATAGGTGATACTTGCCAACTTTCGGATACATTCTGCAAACTTATTTGGTACACATCGAGCAATGATCCAATATATACCTCCAAATAAATCGATACATAATTTTCATAACATACTTTTTACCAGTACACACTATAAAGTCAGGTGATATACACCAAGTAAATTAGTCATTTAGCAAGCCAAGACAGACATATAGATAAAATTGATACATAGTTTTTAGAATATGGTATTCATTAGTAGTGATACCGATTTTCTAATTTTGTCTAACATAAGAAATTATATACCCTTAAATTTCATAAACTCTTAGGTGCAAAGATTCTAGAAAAGAGAAAAGGATTTGGAGGAGAAAGAAACTCGAAAGGAGAAGAAACACCTTACGGATGGGATAGACAGCTTGATAAGAACGAGGATAGATGGAGAGGCTTGACAAAAAAGAAAAAGGATGGGACGGTCTCTCTTGATGTGTGCAATTTTTTTTTTAATTTTTTTTAAGTTATGGGATTGCCGAACTCCGTTAGTAGGAGAAGTCCTATCCCTATCTGATTTTTGGGTTTCATCTTTAAGATGGATGCTAGAGAAAATATGGCAAAATAGGGGTCCTACCCTATATAATATTTTATAGTGTCTGTCCTATATGATTTTTATTTGTATATAATTTTGTAACGAACCACGGGCACCAGAGAAGAAAACATGGGGAGAGCTTTCTATTTTGCCATGTTTTTCCAAATGCTATCTTAAAGAAGAAATCTAAAAGTTAGAAACTCCTACTAACAGAGTCAGTCTCGTAATTAAAAAAAAAAAAAAGTCACATGTGGCATCCTATTTCTTCCTTATTTCTAAAACATGCTTTTTACCAGTATTTACTATATAGTCAGGTAATACATACCAAAAAAATTAGTTATCTAGCAAGCCAATACATATATTTATGTAAATCGATACATAATTTCTAAAATATGATATTCACTAGTATACGAAATACGATCAAATAATACACATTTACAAAATTAGTCATCTAGTAACCCAATATACACCTCCAAGTAAATTGATATATAGTTTTTAGAACATCATGTTCACCAATACATGCTACATGGCCAAGTGATACACACTCAACAACTTTCTGATATATACTGCAAGCTTCTTTGGTACACACCTAGCAATAATTAAATATACACTTCCAGATAAATCAATACACAATTTTTAGAATATGTTTTTTTACTAGTACACACTATATAATTAGGTGATATACACTAAATAAATTAGTCATCTAGCAAGCCAATATACACTTCTAGATAAATCGATATATAGTTTTAAAATATAGTATTCATTAGTGCTAGCACATCATTTTTAACTTTGTCTAATATAAAAAATTATATACATATCATTCTTTAGATTCCATGAACTTTTAGGTGCAAAGTTCTTAAAAAAGAGAAAAAGATTTGGAGGAGAAAGGGTATCGGAAGGAGAAAGAAGACCTTACGAATGGGAGAGATGGCATAATGAGAAAGAAGATAGATGGAGAGGCATGATGAGGAAGAAGGAGGACGCAAACGGTCTCTCTTGGCGTATGCAATTTTTTTTTTAAGTTATAGGACTGAGGGACTCCGTTAATATGAAGAGTTTTGTTTCTCTTTAACTTTTAGATTTTCTATTTAAGATGGGTGCTAGAGAAAATATGACTAAATAGGAGTTCTGCCTCATATGATATTCTATAGTCTCCACCCCATATGATTTTTGTTCTCCAACTACATACCCTTCAGACTGATACACATGCACCACATCATGTGGCCCCACGTGTTTCTGGGATGGTATCAATATGCATGTTGCTTGAATGGGTTTATCAAATATTGCTCTTCTAATAGATTTTGTATTATTGATGTGTTTTAAGATAAAAATTATACATAATTGAAACATGACATATGTAATTAGGGCTAAAATCGGATTGGATATGGATTGGATGCTAGCATATCCATATCCATTTTTGTTTTGCTTGACGAATATAGATTCGGATAATTTCATTAGTCGGATGCAAAAATGCATACCCATATTTATTTTAAATGGATAATGATACAAATCAGATACCGAAAGTATGAATATAAATACATATAATTAAACTTTATAACCACAGAATCAAAGATATTACTAAATATATGATAAATCAAGTTAATAACATGCTAAAGTGGTTATTTATTTTTTTAAAAGTTCATGAGTCCATATAAAATCTAATTGGGTTATAAATAGAATCGGATATTCGGATACAAATCGGATAATTGTCTATCTATATCCATATTCATTTTTTTTTTGATAGACATAGATATGAATATTAGTCCGATGCTCAAACTTCTATCCATATCCAGATAGATTTGGATACAAAAATAAATCCAAACGAATATTATCCTATCCACTTTCACCCCTACATGTAATTGGCACCAAACTAATCTCGTAATAACGTAGCCCGCTCTAAAAGAAGAGTGGTTGTAGAGTTTATCATATTAACTATTATAATTAGTAAAGACTTTGTAGATTGGTATCGGAAATTTGGATATATATCTTGCTCATATTTATATTTTAGTTAGATTTTCTTCCATTATATATATATATGTGCGTGCGTGCGTGCGTGTTGTTGGTGGAGGGAGGGGGACGGAGGGTCAACAAGGGGATGTAGAGCTCCGAGGAGAATATAGGTCTCCATCATTTAGGTTGCCTCTTAACTGAATTAGCCTAAGCCAATTCAACCTACAATATAGTGTAGATAATAAAATCATAATAAATACAAAGAAGTGATCCTTCTTTCAACATCTTAATAGCCATAGGACACTGCACATATGGTGTCAAAGACCTCCTCAACATGTGTAAACTAGCTTTTTGGTGCCAAATATGGTGGGTAGGTAGTTTAATAAAGATCAGGATACCAACTTTGCCCCTATGTTTCAAAAAAACAGCTCCAAGTTGGGAGGTTCCAAGGGAGAAGGGTAGTGGTTTAGTATGGACCGAGATGCCAGCTTTCCTCCTACAGTTTGGCCAAAAAAAAAAAAGCAAAAAAAAGAGTGTTAGGAGGTTCCGGGGAGGCATTTTGGCAAAGATGGAGCACTTTCCTACAAACAAATGTAGGCGACACCTATTTCTAAGAGACTCTTCACCTTTCACTTCTCTTTTATTCTCATCCCTTTGCCTTGTTCCTATATCATGTAATCCTTTGTCTTTTCCACATATTATAGAGCTTTGATTCTAGACGAGGCATACTAGATCATGCATGACAACAATCTATTATTTTGATATTTTGCTAAACTATACCACGTGTACTTTAACGCAAAATCAAGGTGCTTCTATGAGTTTGCATGGCTGATAAATGTTTATAAGTTGATAAAAGTACAACATGTTAATTACAGTATAGATTGGTTAAAGTGAAATATGTTCATGTTCATTATTTGAAAAAAGGGGGTACAACAAAAAAAGAAATATGTTAATTATTTGAAAAATATCAAGAATAGGTAACATCATTTTGAAGGACTAGGGTTCCTTTGACTTCTGTTGGTTAAATCAATGATATCATAAGTATGCGTGATTTTATAACTAGGTGTTGGGTGTTGCTTGTTGATTGCTGAAATTAACTTCCAACCATATCAACATTTTTAGAGTTGAACGTATTCATGTATTTGAGTACTTTATCTGAAAGAGCATGCTAATCTTCTTAATCTTGAAACTATGCCAGGGAGGGACACAGGGTTTGATTCTAGAGAATGGAGTTTCTACCATATTTCCCAAAAGCATTATTGAAAGAAGCAAAACAACAAGTCAAGGTAATCCAACATTGGAATAAAGTTGTCTTCTCCTTCTTTTATTTTTTATTTTTTGCTTAAAAAGGAAGGAAATCTATTATTATGCCGTAAACTCAGAGCGTAACAGATGTGGCATGCCTGCTTACAAGGCGACCATACAAGCATGCAAGATTACTTATCAAATCATAATAATTTCCAAATAATAATAAACAACAACAACAATAATAATAATATTAATTCTTCGATCCTCGAAAATTAATATAATCAAATTATTCTCATAGACAAATATCCCAAAATAATATGAGTCATAATGTTTCAACTAATTATATCATTCAAATCGAATAAAATATTTAAAACGAAACCGAACCAATCTACGCTAAACTAAGGTAGATATTCAGATGACTCAAATATCCCCAAGCAATCTAGCACTCCCCCGAGTTCTGAGAAATTATGATTTCAGATTTGAAAAAAAAAAAAGAATTATGAGCTACACTAGCACAGTAAGTAACACAATAAATCAAAATAGGGCTTAAACATGTCAAATAAATAAATAATCAAATAGCATAATACTAACTAGAAAGAAATCAAATTTTGAATAATATTATATATATATATTAAAATTTAAACCACTATTCTAATCACCGGTAGCTCAGTGTCGAAACTAATTTTTTATATTACAAATTGACAGGACCAACGTATAATCCCCATTAGAGAGGTCAGATCATAACCATACCGAGAATATATATATATATATATATATATATATATATATATATATATATATATATATATATATATATATATAATTTCATAATTAATCCAGCCAAACTTTCAAAATTCATTATACAAGAATATATAATATATTTCAAAACAATTACGGCAATAATAATAGCATGTTTGATCCGCTTAATCAAACATAAAATAGAGATCATAACCAAATTTAATAAACTAATTAAAAATTTTCAAAGGTTATTAAAAAATATACTTTGAAGTATTAGGTTACTTATCTCTTCTTATTTCAAAATTTTATTTTAGTTAGATGGTTGGCTTCACATATTCACAGCCATTAAAATCCATTATCGACAATTTTGAAACCCTAGAGAATTGAGAACAGGTTAAAATTAGACAAAAAGGATCTAATTTGGGGCACTACAAAGTGCATAGCTTCATACCTGAACCAAGGTGGAGGAAGGACAAGGTCGGCCAAGCAGTGGTGCCCAACTGCTCAGGTTGGTCTAAACAAGGAGAACTCAACTGGTCAAAATTAGCTATGTTTTAAATGACTCAATAAAGATCAATAGTGATCTAATTCCAGAGGTATCTAACAAGGGCTAGCATACTGCCCAGGTACCGGAGAGGTTAAGGGCCTCCTCACTAGGGTCAACTTGGATTCGAGTAAAGAGAGACATGTCTTTGAAATAGGATCTCCAAGTCTGCTTAGAGAGAGAAAGAGGAGAAAAGTAAAAGAGGAGAGAAAAATAAGAGAGAAAAGTAGGAGAGAGAAGGAGGAAAGCTTCACCATCTCTCTTAGAAGAGGAAGGGGAGGTCGGAATTGCTGGGGATTGTGACTGAGGGCATGGTCGACGACAATGAGAACTTGTGAAAAATAAAAATAAAATATTAAAAAATATAGAAATTAGAATGTTTTCTCATTTTTGGCCATTAGCCGCTCACTATCAGCCAGGGATCCACCGAGAAGGGTTGATGGGAGGCTTTGAAACTTGACCAGGGGTCTAACATCAAGAGGTGGCGATGTTAGTGGCGGGAAAAAGGGAGAGAAGGGCTAAAATAATAAGAGGAGTGAACTTGGTTGATTTTCGGCCAATTGTCAACGAAATCTGGCTAACAAGAGGTCTTATCACTGAAAAAAGAGAATAGGAAGAGAAATCGGGGCCTATCTTGGGCTCTGGCGGCATCCACGCTCAATTTTCTGATGGGCTCAGTGCTCGAAAATGGCAAATTTGAAGGAAGAAAGAGAAAGAAAGAGAAAAAACTCTCGATGGTGGAGTGTCATGAAGGGGAGGGGTTCCTTTTTATAGAGGAGTCCTAGGGTTCCTGACAGCTCCCAGACTCCAGCTTTTTTCAGACTCGACAGAGAAGAAGACTCCTGGGAGTCTTTCATTTCTCCACTGCATGCAATGTGTGTGTTGTGCCAATGGCCAGCTTCTTTGGTCTAAGCTGTCAATGGGCCAGGCTGGTCTAATGCGAAGCTAGGCCTCACACCTATCTACAATAAAATTATATAGGTCCTAGTAGTTAGAGTTGCATCATTCAAAATTCAAACTCAAAATCTCTGATTAATAAACAGAAGAAGTATGACTGTAGGGCCAAACCCTAGTTCATAATAAGATAGTTCATCTCACCTTATGATTTGATTATCTTCCTATGTCTACAGTTCTATTGTCTTCCTAAATTTTGTATCTGAAAATTCTTTGCAATTTCCCATGCCACTAGTAACATTCATACATCTACATTTAGACTTTCCTTTTCTCGATAATGGGCAACTTTCGGAATTACGGGAAATCGTACTCAACAATCACTTGATTTTTTACATGTCCTGATAGAAGGTTGTTGCATGCAATGACGGCATAGATAGGAATTAGTCACTAAGTTGAAGGGTAGACTTTAACAAGTCAGATCCAAGTCATATCCAACTCGAGTTATGATGGTAGACTTTTTAATAATTTTAATTGGATTGAATCATAGCCTTATATAAAAATATTCGAATAATGGAACATTCTATAATAATTATTATTTTAGTTATTTCACCAATGATCCAGTAGGGATTAGAATGATTGGATTTAATATTTTAGATTGGGTTTACTAAAGATCGAGCCTTATAGGACAATTAGATTAAGGTCAAATAAGTCATTTTTGATGATGGCTATGAACTTGTGGGCAAGCATACGTTATGGGGTCTTGACCCAAAATTAGTTTCGGCCATGCATGAAACAAGATTTTGTATATCATCATCCTTATCTCTCCCAACCCAAATCCGAATCAGAAACAACTCATTGCCATCCTAGGATATGGATTGGTCCAATAAAACATCCATCAAGTTTTACTTGGAGGTTGCTACAAACTATAAGAGGGGTTCAGGTTGCATCTTCCCATGAAAGAAAGTTTAATTCTTCTTCACAAGAATCTACCATTGGATCTACTTTAAGATCCTACAAGCAAATAGATGAAGAAATTCGACATGCTTTGAGAGCTGTGAGAGGCGCCATCCAACGTGTACAAGATCTAATCATTCTTTCTCGCGAAAGATGAGTGGTGTTAAATGCACCACGCCAGCCCACTGAGAACCAAAGAGCACGAGTATCCTAACTGCACGCATCCACATCTCTCTCTGGAATAATCTCTGGGATAGATTCCGCCTCATAAATATACATAACTCAGTACCTGCCATGTGGGTTAATTGCATGCATCCAAATTCTCCATTCACACCGTTTCGGTTTTTTTTTAGCCCATTTATTGCAGCCACACAAGTTGAAAATCCACATCAACCTTGTTCTCGAAAGCAAAAGGAAAACCACTCCAATCCTTCTCATGCTCTCTTCCTTTTTTCTAAAGAAGAGAAATATTCATTCATAAAACTAACAAAACAAATAAATATCTAAAGCTATTGCAAAAAAAAAATTTAATCAAATCGGCATTTCATTTTATAAAAATCTTAATATGAGTACAAACTGCCAGATCAAATAAAAATAAACAGTACAATGGATATGGGATACAAACTAAGTTTGTTCAAATGATTTCATCCAAATATCGGACAACATAAGAGACGATCCAGTCTGCTGCATTATTCGCCTTTCGTTACACATGATGCACTAAAGCTATTGCAAATCTCCCTTTACCAGTTGCTATTAACATTCCAACAAGCCAACACATACAGAAAATTCTTGACCTGCTCAACGTTCATGAATATATGCGCAAATGGTATTGCAAATTTGACTCAAGAATTTGACCCAAACTCAGTGAATCACCGTGATGTCACGGCGGCCACCGGCGTCGCCACCTTCGCCGGCTTCGAGCACAAGAAGAAGTTCCGAGATCCCAAGTTGATCAGCTTCTCCTCCGGATTCAAACCTATCAAAGCAATCCACAGCGCCAAAACTAATCAGAGCCTCACCATATACCACATATTTACCAATATAACCTTCCAAGAGCTTCTCCTCCTTTCCCATCCTCCAAAAGAGCTGGAGAGATGGAATAGAGAGAGGGGCATTTTCGGTAATCAAAGATAGCTAGGATTCCTTTTAATTCCGGCATATAAATTCCTATGCGGCCGTTGGGAAATTCGATTGCAATTGGGGGCATCTTCGGACACCAGAAAAATTCGAAGCTGTAGAGAAGAGAGACGAAGGCGATCGAAACCACCGAGCGAGAGAAAGAGAGAAGAGAGTACGTACTCTCGAGGCTATACGGAGAGTAGTGGAGGTCGAAGATCTTGGGATCGGTGTGGGAGAGAAGCGGCCGGCGGCCCTCCTTGACGTACGCCTCCACCGACGCCCGGACCAGATCCGCCACCGTGTTCTCCGGCGGCATCACCACGTGCATCGGCCCTAGGCTCCGCTCGATCGTCACGTTCAGCAGCAGCTTCGTCAGCCGCGGCCCCGCGGCGCCGTTAATCTCCGGTCGCCGGGGGAGCTCCTGATGGCTCTGGTGCCGCTGGATCGGGGCCGGGAGGTCGGGCGCCGGGCCGTGGAACGAGTCGAGTCGCCGCCCGGCCGCGGGGTCCCGGGAGATCATGGCGGCGCCAGGATCGAGAAGAATCAGCCGCCGCCGCCACCGCCGCGGCGAGAGGGAGGAGAGGGCGTCGGATCGAGGGCGGGGGTTAGGGTTGGGGTTGTCACGGGGAATCTAGTGCTAGGGTTTGGCATGGCTTGGGGAGGAGCAAGCGGCGGAGGGGCGCGGGGTTAAATGGATGGGGCGGGGAGTGCATGAGGGCGAAACAAATCCGTCCATCTCGAGGGTACGGGTTTTTCGAGGAAGTTTCGAGGAAATCGAATTCTATCGCAATAACCCTCCATTTCTTTGGAACTACGAAACTGCCGCTCCGGGATATTCTGATAGATGGCTTTTTCGATATTTTGATGACAGTTAGGGGTTTTTTTTGTTGATGCGGTGTATAATTGCGTGGGGACGCAATGTCGACGGGTTAGTGAATCGACCGGCACCAGTTGCAGCCACTAACGAGACGGAGACATGCGATAATTGTCGTGACGTATTAAAAGGACCAAAACTTGAACCGGAGAATGAGACTGCTCTCTGAGTGTTATAATTGCATGGGAGCACATGTCGCCGGGTTAGTAAATCGACCCACTGACGAGATGGAGACATCCGTTAATTGTCGCGACGTATTGAAAGGACCAAAACGTGAACCGAAGAATGAGACCACACTCTGAAATTCTCCTCCCAAGTCCCAATTATATACTTTTTCTCAGACAGTGTAATCGTGACCGTAGGTTCAGTTTGAAACGATGGTGGCTGGTTGATGATTATTTGTTTATCTAGAAACCATTTTGTTGTATAAAATATAAACTAAAGAAAAACTACTAATAGGTGATCAGATTGTTGGGGCCATCATGGCATCGATGATCTAATAAAGACAAAGAAGGTACTTCATATTGCCTGATGATGGTTTAGGTGACTCGAATCTTGTCAGAGGGTATCAGATTGCGTCAGAGAGAGAGACAGAGAGCTGACGGGAAAATTTTACTTTGCTGGTTTCTGTATATTTAGGGGAGCTGACGGGAAAACTTTGCTACTTTATCGGTCTCTGTATGTTTAGGATGTTTTAGATGTTCGGATGCAACGGAGCCGACTTAAATAGCTAAAGATTTAAGCTCAATTTGTTTCAAAATATTTAAGTTCGAAGCTCGATACAATCTTAATATTTTAAAATATTAAGTGGGCTCAATTCGGTTAAAAAAGAAGTAGCAATACTCAAGATCGACTCGACTCGAATATCAATCGAGCCGTGCTCGAGAACGAATTCGAGCCTTAACCTACTCATAATATATATATATATATATAGTAAATAAAAATAATATTATTAAATATATGTAAATTTGATTTGAGCTAACTATCTTGCTACTCAAGCTCAACTCGAAAAACTATTCGAACTATTCAAGCTCAATAGTAACCACGTCGAGCTAAGCTCAAGAAGCTCGCGAGCAGCTCAATTTATTTGCACCCATAGCATAAAGGATGTAGCTAAAATGATGTAGTGTTTGGCTTGGCACATGTAAGATCTTGTTATGAGTTTTAGGCAGTTGCGTTGAGTTGAGCTCTACTTCTAAAGCTTGAAGAATTTTTGAGGTTTGCAATGGTGCTGCTGCCTTTTGTCATGAGGAATTCAAATAGGCGTACTTGTGCTCTTGGCCAGACAGATCTATATGGTGCTACTGTTCTCTTGATTTTTGTTTTTTTGGTATACCACTACTCCTCTTGATTAATTTCGGAGAGCTTGGGTTAAACTAAAGGCTAGAAGAATTTGTCTTGAGTGTGACTCTCTCACTATTATTAATTGGATTAATAGGTTGCCTCACTTTATTATGGTGCTCGCCTTCTTCCAATGGATATTTGCACCATGATGTTGTTACTGTGTAACTTTCAAACCACACGTCCAATGGAAGAGGAATAGTGTAGCCAACCAGGTTGTTTGTTATGTGGCCAGCTAACCTGGTAGTATAATTTAAAGCTTTTTTTCTAGTTATCCTTAGCCTCATGGAGAAATTTTCTATTTTAGATGCTTAGAGTTGCATTTACTTTTGTGTAATTAGAATCATGGATCTTACCTAAAAAAATAACTTTTGGGAGCATTTTTGGGTAATCTTATGACATGTAACACATCAAGTTGAAGAGAAAGAGAGCAGCAAGGTAGGGGAAGAGAACCGAATATTCTAAGAAGAAAAAAAAATGCCGAGGTTTTTTTTTTCTCTCTCCAAGCGAGACTTCGCCCGAGCAGATTAGGTTAATATTGGTCCAAGCCGGGCTTGCTATCCATTAATACTGGACATCTTGTTCTCAATCCTAATAACCCAATCGGATTATCCAAATAGGCCTTCCGCTGAGTTTGAGCTGATTAAAAATTATATAAACTAGTTACGAGAAGTTGATTCAATCAGTGGTGCAGGATTATTTGTGGTAAACTCCAGACTCTATCTAGGGAAATGATGCTAAATCTCTTTTGGATTATGTTCTTTGACAAATCTGAAGGGGAAGGAATGAGGAAGTTTCTTAAAGTGGTATAGTTGAGGCTAATGAGATCTTGTTCAGAGCTGCTAGAATGTTCAATGAATATAGGAGGATATCAAATGAGTTAAAGTTCAAGGAATCTGGAATTTGGAGCTGCCATATTCCACGGGAATTTGCGAATCATTCCAATCAAAACATCATTGTCATCTTGGAAGCCTCCACAACCAGACTTTATTAAAGTTAATTTTAATGGTTCAGTTTGGCCTAATGAAGCAGGTGCTAGTGTTGTTATAGGATGTGAGTTGGGTAGAGTTTTATATGCTTTGTCAATTTCTATCCATATGTAAGAAAATATAAAATATATAAATAAATCTAATTTATTCTATAAGTTTAAGCTTTTGGAATAAGTGGTGATTTCAACATTGTATCAGAGCAGAGGTTCTGAATTCTAACCATGTCTCGGCACTTTTTAATCCTATTGTTGAAAATTTCACACGTTGGGCTCATTCATTAAAGAAAAGTCCGGTCCACATGTGAAAGAGAGTTTAAGAAAATATAAAATATATAAATAAATCTACTCCATCCTATAAGCTTAAACTTTTGGGACAAGTGGTGATTTCAATATTATATAACCCCCGTTTCAATAGCTGAGTTATTGGTTGCATAGCATGAGCGGCTGTCGGTATGCTTCAAATGACTAGTAACTGGTTACTTGAATCAATGAACCTAGCATATAGCATGCAAGGATATTTGCTTTTGTTAGCTTACATGTTAAGCGATTTTTCTACAATTACTTTTATTTTTGTTTTAGTATCATAGTAAGTTGAAATGCATTGAAGTCTTTTGTAATGCTTTTTAAAATTCAATGATTTAAATGAGTACTACCATAAGACTCATTCTTAGAGGAAAAAAAAACCATTTATATTATCATTATGATAGTTGTTACTGTTACTATTTTTATAATAAATAGTTTCAAATCTGACAAGTAATAATTATTGTAACTGTTACAATAGAATAATGCTGTTATGGAAATTTGGAGGAAGGGAATTGGGTAGAGGACAACATCATTATTTTTTCCATTTTTAAATTATTTTCATTTAATATTATGGTAACTAATAACAATGGTTATTACAATTATTTTAGTAATATATAATTCCAAATCACGTAGATAGGCACAAGTAATTGCTATTGTAATGGTCAATGATATTTTTGACAAGATCTATAATGGGAAATGGAAAGGAAGAAATAAAATAAAATAGGAATGGGAGAGAATAAAACAAAAGCAGAGAGGAAGATGGTAGGTTTCCAAGTTTATAAAATTTCTAGGGCTCATTTGGTTCACGGGAAGCATTTTTCCTCTTAGAAATATGATTCATGGGAAGAAGATTTCTAGAAAGAGAATATCTGGGAATGTACTTTTGAGATGTTTGGTTAAACATGAAAAAGTGATAGATTTCTAGAGTGCTTATGTTTGGTTGACTATCCACTTTCCTGAGAAAGTTATGTGTAATTCCTATTATACCCTTAATAAAAATTAAGTCTTTAATACCTCTTTAATGTTGAATGACCTTTTTGAAAAAAAATAAAGATGGAGTGATTCTCGCCTCATGGAAAAATAACTTTTCTATGTTTCTCATGAGAAAATTTTTTCCATGAAGGACTCGTTTGGTTCGCGGGAAGCATTTTTCCTCTCATGAATCATATTCCTGTGAAGAAGATTCCTAGAAAAAGAATGCTTGAAAATGTACTTTTGGCATGCTTGGTTAAACATGTAAAAGTGACAGATTTTCAGAGTGCTTATGTTTGGTTGACCATCCACTTTTTTGAAAAAGTTATGTGTAATTCTTATTATATCCTTAATAAAAATTAGGCCTTTAAAGCCTCTTTAATGCTGAAGGGCATTTTTGAAAAAAAATAAAGATGGAGTGATTCCCGCTTCATGAGAAAGTAACTTTTCCATATTTCTCATGAAAAAGACTTTTCCATAAAATGTGGAAATCATATTCATATGGAAATACAACTTTTCCATTTCTCTTCTTTGAAAACTCCAATCAAACAAGAGGCATCTCGTTACTTTTCCGTCGACCACACTTTCCCCCCTTCTTTTTCCGCGAACCAAACGAGCTCAAAATGTGGGAACCATATTCCCATGGAAATACAACTTTACAATCTCTCTCCTTTGAAAACTCCAACCAAACAAGAGACATCTCATTACTTTCCCGTTGACCACACTTTTCCCCTTCTTTCCCGCGAACCAAACGAGCCCTTAGCAAGTATGCCAAATAACTTTGGGTTAACTTCTTCCTTCGCGAAGGATTAGAAAGTTAAGATATTTAGGGAGGGCTATCTTATGTTTTATGGCCCATTGCTATTTATCAAAAAAAAGGAGAGAGAAGGAGAGGGGATGGAAAGAGAGGGAGAGAAATCAAAAAAAAAAAATGTTGTGGGGTGCCCGCAATATGTATTTGAAAAGTTTGTCTAGCCTACAAACTACTGATTTTAGAAACTCCATAATTCATAATCAACTAAACCCATATCTGCAAATAAATTCTATGAATTGCACTAATCCCTTCTTGCCACGTGGTAAGAGTTTTGTGCATATGCATATAATAAGTACTTTTGAATCATTACTTATCGAAGAGAAAGGATTGGATAACAATAATTCAGAGGAAGGAACAAAGTTAGGTAAAGTGTCATTTTGTAAAATTTTAGCAGAGAATTATTATATAAATAGTCAAACAACAAACTAAAAGGACATATGAAAGTAGCATTTATCACCATCTCAAACTTTTATATGTAGCAAGATTGTCTTTTCTTATATTATTTACATAAATATGCACCAACTTATAATTTTGCAAATTCTTATCAAAATACTCTTCTCTTTCCAATTTCTTTTTCTTCACTTTATTCGTTCCTACTTTTGTTTTACTACCCTTCATCTCCACCCTTGTCACCTATCTCTCTCTCCATCCCCTCTCCCAATTACTATCACTTATCATGACTTACTATTATTAATCTTATTAACATACTCACATCCAACCACCTAATACATTTACTCTCTCCTTTGCTCTACTCATAACTTCCAATCTACTCTACTATAGCCATAGAATTATGAATAAAATCATACCCTAGCATCAATTAGGTTAGGTCGACCATTTTGGGATTAGCCAGGCTAGCGCTCGAGTTGACAAATTTAGGATTGATGTTAACATTGGGCTTGCTTAGGGTTTCCTATCCCAAACACTACAATAATAATGTCTAGGTCTAATCTTGTGATCCTTTTAATGGACATGGAAAAGAAAGAATGGACTTGTCTAAAGAAATAATAAAAGTTTAAATAGTCATAAAGCATTCCTAATTTTACAATCTGAGTCCAATCCATCTGAGAGATTACAAACGATCCACACTATATTGTGTCTAATCTCTCTCGTGTATAATGCACAAAAGAGTCCCATCATCATATAGTCGCCATGTTGTTGATAAACTTTTGCTAGTTAGTATAGATGTTGTAAATAGGGCATTAAGATGGATGCTTATCATCAAGCACTTTAATGAGTCATCATTATCCATTCTAGAACTTATAATTCTCAATGTAGTAGACACTATGCAGTGTACATCCAAGAACCTCACATAGGAAGTATTTGGTGACCCAAACAGGATCACCGAAATGATCTTAAATCACTGGTGTTGGTGGAAAAATGGACCACCCAACAAATGCAATTATAGCACCCAAATCCGTCAGCAAGATCGAGCTCATCCAGGCCGAGCTTATGCGAGCTCATCGAAGTGATCGGGCTCTTCCGCTCTTGAGCTCATCCAAGTGATCGGGCTCTTCCGCTCTCGAGCTCATCCAAGGGCTCGGGCTCTTCCGCTCTCGAGCTCATCCAAGGGCTCGGGCTCTTCCGCTCTCGAGCTCATAGGCCGAGCCGAGCACAGCAGGCCGAGCACAGAAGGCCGAGACCAGAAGGCCGAGACCAGAGAGCCGAGCACAGAAGGCCGAGACCAGAGAGCCGAGCACAGCAGGCCGAGACCAGAAGGCCGAGACCAGAGAGCCGAGCGCAACAGGCCGAGACCAGAAAGCGCCGACCAGAGAGGCGCTCGACCAGAAAGCGCCGACCAGAGAGGCGCTCGACTAAAAAGCGCCGACCAGAGAAGCAACTCCGCCACAGGACACTCCGCTAAGCAACCAGCTCGGCTCGGCACCCGTGCCGGACCCGTGCCTTAGCCAAATATCCAATCTCCGCCTAACCCTCTAAAGGATCTGACAACTAAGTACATGACTCCACTTCAATCTGCCACCATCCCCAAGTCATCAAGGCACAAGATCTCCACAGGCATTCGGCACACCCTATCATTAATGCATGAGACCCCCTCAGGCCTCCGATGCACTAAGTCATTAAATGAACACGGCCCAAGACGATCTCCGGATCACTGAACTATCAAAGCATATGGTTCATCCAGACCACTAGTTCATTCAATAATTAATGCACTTACCATCTACAGACCCCAGGCCTACCACGACCGACGGTTCAACCACCTCAACGGGCCTGACCGACCGTGACAGCTCCCTGACTCCGGCCTGATCCGGCCTTATTCTTCCCAACGCCATTAATGAGCGCGATCGTGCCCAATTATTGCAAAAGGAGACACACTCCCCTGTCACCTCCCAGGTAACACTAAATCCCTCTATAAAAGGAGGACATTCAAACACAAGGGGGAATAGATACACAAAAACAACAGGAAAAGAAAGGCTCTCTTCCACCACTCCACCCACAAATTAGCCCCCTCTGACTTAAGCTTCGGAGGGCCGGCGCCGGAAAATCCGGCCACCGGCTTTTTTGCAGGATCTTCCAGGAGGACACCGCCAGCTCCTCCCCTCCTCGGTTCGCGGCAGCCCCCGGGTCCAATTTCCAGCAACAGTTGGCGCTAGAGGAAGGGCCCGAGTTGCTGCCATGAAACTAAGGAGCAGAGGAGTCTTTAACGCCTCTCAGCATCATGCTCCAAGTCCTAAATGCTCAGTCCAGAATTCACCACCAAGATCTCCGGTAGATCAAGTTCCACAAGTCCAACTCGAGCACTTCGATGCGCTAGTGCATCAAGCCCAAGCGCTAGCCATTGCAGCCCAAAGCCTGCAACAAGTGGAGGCCCCTCCTGTGCCGCCTCCACGGGATCATGTTAAGCAGACGAAGAAACTTTCTCCTGACTCCCGAGCCATCTCGAATCAGGCATGGCTCCCGCTGCAACGACGTATGTGGGGGCAACCAGTGAGAAGTAGTAGTCCAAGTCTTACGTCAACGAGTTGGGGGGAAAGAGAAATAAAAGCTGAGGTCTGGAGAAGGAGAGTTATGGAGCTTTAAAATGGGATTGTAAGCCTCTGTGACAAAGGGTACAGCCCCATTAAATCCCATTATCCTTCCAAGTCTTCTGTCTTCCGGCAGCAAGCAACAAACCAGCATGTACTCCCTCCTCACGGGCGTTAAGTCCTTGGGACGGCGCCCGCAACGTTGCTCCCCTTCAGAGCATCGCCATCACTGAAGCCCCCGCCGAGCTCATACAGGCCGAGCTCATGCAGACCGAGCTCAGAAATCCGAGCGCAAAACACCTAGAAAATCGAGCCAAAGAAGGCTGGTGCTGAACCAAGTCCTGAGGGACTTCGAAGCTCGAGAGCCATCAAAATATCTTCAAAAGGTACAGGACGCCACTTTGGCTTCAAATAATTTCAATATTTTATCTATTTTCAGGTCGGAGAATCCAAAAAATGACCTACGGGTATCTCTATCTCCAACGTCGCCCCGCTCTGAATAAGGACGCACGATCGCCAACGAATGAAGTCCTCCTTCTGTATGTCTCCAAGATCGGATTTCCGACCAAGCTCGGATCCCCCAGGATTAACGTCATGCTACATCAACTAATCGAGCTCGGCTCGATCTCCATCGACTAATCGAGCTCGGCTCGATCTCCATCGACTAATCGAGCTCGGCTCGATCTCCATCGACTAATCGAGCTCGGCTCGATCTCCATCGACTAATCGAGCTCGGCTCGATCTCCATCGACTAATCGAGCTCGGCTTGATCTCCATCGACTATCGAGCTCGGCTCGATTTTGGCTTGATCGCCAACAGACAAGGCCAAAGAAGGCCGCTAAGTCAACCTGGAGCACTTTAACTCCAACTGCATGAAAGGTACACCCTACTTGGCACGTACATCTCTATACATATTTGGCTGTTACAGGACGATCGATGACTGGACTACTTCCTTCGTCCGAGCCAAAAAGCAGCTCGAACTCGGAAGTCGGGGGGTAGTGTTGGTGGAAAAATGGACCACCCCACAAATGCAATTATAGCACCCAAATCCGTCAGCAAGATCGAGCTCATCCAGGCCGAGCTTATGCGAGCTCATCGAAATGATCGGGCTCTTCCGCTCTCGAGCTCATCCAAGTGATCGGGCTCTTCCGCTCTCGAGCTCATCCAAGTGATCGGGCTCTTCCGCTCTCGAGCTCATCCAAGTGATCGGGCTCTTCCGCTCTCGAGCTCATCCAAGGGCTCGGGCTCTTCCGCTCTCGAGCTCATCCAAGTGATCGGGCTCTTCCGCTCTCGAGCTCATCTAAGTGATCGGGCTCTTCCGCTCTCGAGCTCATAGGCCGAGCCGAGCACAGCAGGCCGAGCACAGAAGGCCGAGACTAGAGAGCCAAGCACAGAAGGCCGAGACCAGAGAGCCGAGCACAGCAGGCCGAGACCAGAAGGCCGAGACCAGAGAACCGAGACCAGAGAGCCGAGCGCAACAGGCCGAGACCAGAAAGCGCCGACCAGAGAGGCGCTCGACCAGAAAGCGCCGACCAGAGAGGCGCTCGACTAAAAAGCGCCGACCAGAGAAGCAACCCCGCCACAGGACACTCCGCTAAGCAACCAGCTCGGCTCGGCACCCGTGCCGGACCCGTGCCTTAGCCAAATATCCAATCTCCGCCTAACCCTCTAAAGGATCTGACAACTAAGTACATGACTCCACTTCAATCTGCCACCATCCCCAAGTCATCAAGGCACAAGATCTCCACAGGCATTCGGCACACCCTATCATTAATGCATGAGACCCCCTCAGGCCTCCGATGCACTCAGTCATTAAATGAACACGGCTCAAGATGATATCCGGATCACTGAACCATCAAAGCGTATGGCTCTTTCTGACCACCGGTTCACTCAGCAATCAATGCACTTGTCATCTACGAACCCCAGGCCCACCACGGCCGGCGGTTCAACCACCCCAACGGGTCCGATCAATCGTGACAGCTTCCTGATAGTGACGGTAACCCATTAATTCGCCCAGTCACATCACAGGTAACCCTGCCACTCTCCTTATAAAAGGGGAGCTTCTCCCTCTAAAAAGAGGGAGGAGGCTTCTTCCTCCCAAGGGGATTTTTCGGACTTGAAAATGCAGTCCCTCTCCTTCTCCAAAATTAAGCCCCCCTCTGACTTAGGCATCGGAGGGCCGGCGCCGGAAAAGCCCGGCCACCGGCTTCTTGCAGGTCCTTCGGAGGACGCCGCTCGCCGACGGATCGCCGTCCGCCAGTGTTCGTCCCTCTCTCTTCTCCAAAATTAAGCCCCCCTCTGACTTAGGCATCGGAGGGCCGGCGCCGGAAAGCCCGGCCACCGGCTTTCTTGCAGGACTCTCCAGGAGGACGCCACCAGTCGACGCACCGCCATCCACCGCCCCGGCAGCGGAGCTCCTCCTCCTCGGTTCGCGGCCGCCCCCGGGTCCAATTTCCAGCAACAACTGGTAATCTTTATTTCGGAATAATATGATCCTCGATCTACGTTTGGTATGCTATGTTCTAGTGATTAAAAATTTTCAAGTATCCACGAGTAACTTGTTTTCTATTTTATAAAAATCTAAGAACACTCATTGTATAATACCAAAATTACTCCTAATATATTCCATAAATTATATTTATAATCATGTAAAATATATTACAATATAAATATTAATATATTCTATAAATATATATATATATTATATATTAAAACTGTAAAATATATTATTTATTATTGTAGAACTTATATTTTTATTTATACTTTTAATATATTTTTAATACTAATAATTATTTTGATTAAAAAATAAGGCAAATAGAAATAAGATATTAGATACTTTCATTATATAAATATAAATACAATAATATATTTCTACTATAATTTAAAATTATCATTGAATAATAATATGATTAATAATATACTATAATATATATATATATATAATATTAATATTATGTAATATTATGTATATAATATTGCTATGATATATTAATAGTATATTGATATACTATTTTTTTTGCTTCACTGTGGGGCATTTTTGTCTATAACTTTTAGCCCAAGATCACCACCTTGGAGCGATCTTGGATTTTCGACCTAAGGATGGGCATCCTATCACTCGGTTGGGCGGTGATTTGAGGGGTGGGGGTGACTTAGGTTCACAGCCACGTAGGATCACCATAGTGCAACTAAATACAGTGATTTTATCACCTCCACCCAGATCATTTTTGATCTTGGGATGATCATCCCATACAAATGCCCTAGCAATGTAAACAAGCGAGTAACAAGAAATGGGGGAATGGATAAGTAGTTGGGCTATCGAATGGGTTGCGATCAAAATTATTCGATAGCCTGAGATTGATCCATTTGGAATCTAAGTTACAGATTTGATGATCCAAATCGTAGATTGAGACCAATTCAAGTTAGGTAATAAAGATTTGACTATTTACGCTCATTGGCGATTGGATCTTTATAATTAGAGCATATAGAGATTGCGATAACAAGGGATGGACTATGCACATCTTGAGAGGAGGGGAATCTACTCATCCCGACTCCAAAATCAATAATGAAATATTCAAATCGAAGAACCACATTGTTTTAATAATCCATATCACTAACAATGCACAAAAATAAAAAATTATATATGTTAATAATCTCTAAATTACACATCATGCATTTATAAAAATGGAAAATTTTTATTGCAGCAGCATGCTAAATTAGATGATAAAATATTTAAATTGGGAATTCACCTTATTAATCAAGATTTACATGTTAAAACATGGATAATTTAAAAAACATTGGATTTTAATGCTAAGAGCATACGACCTCATATCATTTATCATTAATTTTTGTATTTATATGATGCATACGTTAAAGACAAAAAATGTAATTTTTGGTTTCTAGGTATTGTTGGCGCTTGGCGGTATAGATCATAATTAACAACATGGATATTTAATTGGATCTCTTGCTATTGATTTTAGAGTTGAGAGAAGTACATGTCCACTTCTCTCCTTAGGATCCTATCTTATGATAACAATTCTATTTAAGGGCTTGTTCTTCGAAGGGTATGAAACTTACTCGAGAACCTCTATTTTGCTAATAAATTATCACCCTAGTAACACCCAGATAAAAAAATAATTTATTTATATTCTTTTATGTACGGAAAAGTAGCTAATTTTTTGCATTATGACTTTGGTAATATTTACCTAGAAAAATACAGATTCAGGGTAAGTTTCAAACCCTCAAAAAAGGAGCCCTTGGAGAAAGGGAGCATGAATTTGCTTGGTTCGGATCTGGCATAGTTCCGACCCGAATCCAATCGGCTCTGCGGCTCAAAACCTTTAAGCCTTCATATTTCTTGCACCAGAAGAAATAAAAGAAATAAAAACGAGACCCTAGCGAAGCGAGGCTCAGTTTCACCCCTTCTCTCCACCTTAACCATGGCTTTGAGTCGCGACTGGATGTACGAGAACAACGGAGGGTAGCGCCTTCTCTCTCTCTAGCTCCTCTTCTTTCTCCAGTGTTGGATTCATCTCCTAGTATTGACCGTCTGATCTGCAGCACTTGCGTTGCGATCGCGGGAGCGGACTACTGTGTGGTGGCCGCCGACACGAGGCTGTCGATCGGATACAGCATCTACACCAGGGACTATTCCAAGATCTGCAACCTGTACGACGCCTATCCTAATAATTATAAATTTTTCTTGTCTTCTGAGTGAATAGTTTGGGGTTTTATTTAGGTTGAAGGTTTTGATTATTCTGTTTTCCGAGGCTTTAACTTTTTAGGTTTGCATTCTTAGATACAGGTTATTGAAACTTATTTATTTTTAAATATGGAGAATCATTAGCCATTTTATGAAGAGCATATACAAGAATACAAATTATTCAGCCTGAATTCAAAGTTTTAAAAATAGTCCAAATGTACATGCAAATGAACCTGTAGAAGGTAAAATATAATTAATTGTTATAATTTTTCATTGCCTGGTAATAGATTAAACGTGACCATTTGTTCAAATATGGAGTCATTCTTCTTTGCCTACAAAATGTGATCATATTGCTAACAACAATAAATCAAATCTCATATTGCCATTTTTAAGATGGAGTCAAATTCCATAAAAATTTGAAACTCTACAGAAGTCACCTAGGAACAAAGATTACCAACTCTGTTAAGGCAAAGATTTAAAGGAGCCTCACTTGAATGGGATACGGAGACTTTCTTGATTAGATGACAACATGGCAGCTCCAGTTATTATTGGGATACAAGATGCCATGCTCCAATTAGACTCCAGTTATATGAGATGTCAAGCATGCTGGTTGGTGCAATTTAGAATAGGAGGTTCAATCAGAGTAGAAAAGAGCCATAGAGACCTTTCTCCTCTATTATCTAGTAATCTTCAAAGGCTTGAATGGAAATACCAAGAGTCTTGAAAGAAAGCAGCAGTCTCTTGTAGGAGTTGTTATGAGCCTTAAAAAGGCTCTTAAAGGTATCCAAGCAGCATAATTTTTTATAAAATCCATTGACTTGGTGGTCTATCAGTGATTTTTGAGAAACTTACCCTAGGACCTAGCATTAGACTCCTAGCGGGACTAAACAGTTTAGTTAAAGCAAGTTTTCTTTGATGGCTATGATGTTACAAAATGTAAAGGTTGTAATTGTTTGTTGACAAAACTATTTGTGCTTTCATAATATTCTTCAAAACATCATTTAACTTATTTTCTGTACCAAAGGTCTGAATCCAGGTTATGTTTGATATCATTTTCTTATTGTCATAATATAAGATTTTTCGAGCAAGCATCTTAGGACTTATTTGGTTCGCGGGGAAAGGAGAGGGTAAAAAGTGTGGTCAACGAGAAGGTGAAAAATTGGCTTATGTTTGGTTGGAAGTTTCAAAGGAGAGATGGGAAAGTAACTTTCCTATGGCAATAATTTTTCACATGCATAGGAAAGAAAAATCTCTGTAGGACATGAGAAAGCTACTTTTCCATAAGCTAAAAATTGTGGTAATTTTTATTTTTCTAAAAAATATCCTTAGTCCATTATGATCTTCCTAATAGCTGTTTTTAATAGTTAATCTTAAACTATTGAAAATATACTATTAAAAATTACCATAATATAAAGAAGTCATGGTAATTTTTAATAGTTATTAATATATTAAAATTACCACAATATAAAGAAGTTGCCTAAGTATTGAAAATTGTTAGAACTCTAAAAAGTCAACCCAATAAATATTTTTAATGGATATTTTTAAATATATAAAATATTTTTAGATTTAAAAATATTAAAAAATAGCTATTAAGGGTATAATAGGTATTATATATATTTTTTTAAGAAAAGTAGATGTTCAACCAAACATAAGTTACTCTGTAATATGCTACTTTTCTATGGTCAACCAATCATGTAAAAATTAATTTTTCAGGTATCATATGCCCAGGCATCAACTTTTTTGGAAAAATATTTCGGTGAGAAAAAAATCTACCCATGAACCAAATGAGTCCTTAGTGTTTTGATAAATTTAGGAAACATCCTATGAATTGCTAATCATTATAATAAAGTTCAAGGATATCTAATATTTATTCTATTGTATATGATTCGAGATTGGATATTGAAAGCCATGAAGTAAGAAAAGCCAAAGATTATAAAGTCCTTGGAAGAGAACACTGGACGTTGCCATGTTCTGGTTGAGAACTGATTCCTTGTTTCTTTGGAAAGATCATCTAAAACTTGGAATCCCTCCATGGTCTCAATAATTAAGAACATGTGGGTGGTTAACTGCTCAAGTGTAGAAGCTTAATCATAAGACCAAGGGGTATGGAGGCTCATAATATCGAAATATGTACAATGGGCGAGGGGTGGGTGCTGTTGGCAAAAGTTGAGAGCTGCTAAGAGAGAAGAAAAGATACTAAACCTAGCATGTATGCTGTATACTGGAGGCAGACTTGTCGAAGGCTGCTTATATTCAAATTATTTTGGGAGAGCTCGGATCAGATCAGATTCTACCTTTTTGCACCGTTCTTGTTTCCAAGAAAAAGAGTTGGGTGATGAGTCGGTCTTAAGAAGCCTAGCAATTCAAGTGGACTTAGGATTAGTTTAGATAGTTGTGATGTATTGGAGGGAAGGACCAGGCTCTTGTAATAATTCTTGTGAGCCTTGAAAAAAGTCTTACTTGAAAGAAGTCTTAAAGGTAGCTGAGCCCGAGTGGCATAAATTTTTATGAGATCCATTGACTTGTTGGTACATTGATGATTTCTAAGAAACTTATCTTAAGACAGCATTGGAGTCCTAGAGGGACTAAATAATTTACTTTTAAAAGATTACTGTAATTGCTACAATGTTTCTGTTTAAATCTGAAGGTTGAAATTGCTTATTGACAGAATTATTCGTGGTTTTATATTATTTAAGATTATGCATTCTAGGCACAAGCTCAATAATTTACCTTTTCTTTTTTTGATGAAAGATGGAGAATACATAACCAATTAAATAAGATCATATATAATTGATATAACCTCAGTTGGATAGAAGAATTATTAACTTTTGACTTTGTGAGTTGTTTTTATTTTGTTTATTCTCCCTTATCCTGTAATATGAGAACATCCTTTTTACTACTAGTTCTTAATAAACTTTGGGCTTTGCCAAAGAAATAAAAAAACACTCTGGCTTTGTAGGGACAAAGATAATATTTGAGAGATTTTTGTGCTCAGAAAGAAAGCACTGATTGGTAAAAAAACATATGTTGTATAACAAATGGTCCTCTCAAAAAAGAGTTAAATGTTATGATTTTCATAGGCATCTTGTAGTTTTACTAACTGATTTAACATTGGTACCTGATTTAGACCGATTTGATCTATTTTAAATTTATTCTAGAGAAGAATGAGTTTAGATTTTTCCTTTACATGCTGCAGTATTTTGAAGAGTCTCGGTCATGCCTTAGTAAAGAATACCTACATTTTACCAGAAACTTGTAAACGCTATCTTTTTTCCTCATACCATTTTTTGCTGCTTCCCTCTCACAATGGTGCTTGAACTTGACGGCTTACATTTCTCAAGGCTTTATGTGTGGCATGGAGGACTGTGCAAGTGCCCTCCTGAATGGTGGATTTTTTTTTTGTCAAAGATGATGATCACATTTTCCGTCCATCTTATTTCTTTTGTCTTTTACTGCTACCTTTTCTTAAACTTGATCTTTTTGTATTCCCTCCCTCCCTCCCTCTCTCTCCTGCATCTTTTGATCCTAACAGCTATTTTTTGGGCCCTTGATGCATGCCTTACTACTCCATCTTCTTTCTAATGTTTAGATCCTATCTCTTTATTTCAGTGTTTCATATTTTTGTTTGAATAATTTTATTATTCTGGTTATCCAATATTATGTGCAGAATACTTAGATTTATAGGAACGATTCATATTTCCTATTAAAGTTTTGTGTCATAGATTTGGCCTTTTTTGCACAAGGTGGTGCCCCGGGACTCGAGCCCGCATCATTGCGTTTGTCAGGGCAAGCCTTTTACCATTGCACCAAGCAATGACCCCACCCCTAATGGATAATTTAAATAAACAATTATTTTGGAGGGGATCTGAATCCACACCTCCAGCAACCTTAACTCTAATACCATGTTAATCAATCAACCTCAAACGCTTAATCTATCGGGGAATGGATTAACTATGTAAATCAGTCCTAACAAGATCATTTTTTCTTTCCTAGCTATATTGATACAATCTGATTATAGGTTCATAATTGCTAGGATTAATTGTAATTTTGAAATAAATTTGACATTTCGAACAAAATTGAAAAAGGAGGCCTAAGGGTTAATCCTTACATCGGGGTTCATTCCATAATCCAAAAGACAAACACTAGCCAGAATTTCCTACTACCTTGTGGAGGAAGAAGCAATAAATCTATCAAATTTTAGTGCAATATATTATAACTTCTCAGACTCAAAGTTGCAATAACTTTGAACCCCAAGCATATAACACATCCATCTATAGTGTTTTGCTTAGTGAGATCCAAAATAATGAAAAATATGAAGAGACTTACCAAAAGAACTGTGCCTTTACATGGGCTCCAATCCTTGTGAGTGGTCGTTATTTTTTCCCATTTTACTTAGGCGATGAATCTCTACTTTTGTCCTAAGGTAACTCTATGGGTTTTTAATTTGTAAAAAGGAGCATTTTTATCTTCGTCTATTTGTCATTTTCAAACTCCGACTCTTCCATTGTTGACTACTTTGTTTGCTTGTTCTTGTGTATATATAGGGCGGAGAAATGTGTATTGGCATCTTCTGGATTCCAGGGTGATATAAAAGCTTTGCAAAAAAACTTAGCTGCTAGGCACTTGGTGAGTTATTAGAAGATTCTAATGATATTGCAATCGCCATTTACTTGCTATAATTTTTACTACTCTTAGGGCTATTCCATGTGCCTTTTTGACCATTAGAAATATTTAATAACTTTTGAAAGAGATTCTCATGGGAATTGCATATGTTCATGCCGACATCATATATGGTCCTTGCTTATTGGACATTGTGCTGCCTAGGTACGAAGTAGGGACCTTTAGTGTGTAAGACTAACGTGGTAACCAACTACATTGCAGCACCAAGAGTGATCATATAGTTGTTTATCATGTTAATTAACACACTAAAATTGAGGAACATGAAGTTCTTAAGAGTGATTATTTTCGGTATCTAGGGTTGTTTGTTCATAAAGAAGGGGAGATTGAACATATGTTATCCATAAGATTAAAATAATGTGGTTAAAATGGAGAAGCACAACTAGAATATTGTGTGATTATAGGATACTATCAAGTTGAAGCAGAATTTTACTTGACATTCGTATGACCATCTATGCTTTATGGTGCAAATTGTTGAGCAATTAGAAAATAACATGCGTACGAGATGAGTGTGGCTGAAATAAAAATGTTGAGATGCATGTATAGTAATATAAGAAAAGATAGAATAAAAAATGAAGCCATTCATAAAAAGGTAGATGCAGCGTCAAGTGAGAACAAATTGAGAGAAGGATGACATGTACAATGACGGTTGAGGAATGCATTAGTATGAAGAAGTGATTTGATACATGTAGAAAGAAAGAGGTAGAGGCAAGCTAAAAACTCATATGGGATGAAGTAGTAAGGAAGGATCTGATATCATTATATCTTTTAGAAAGTGTAGCCTTAAACAGAGTGGAATGAAGGAAAAAGATTCATGTGGCTGACCCCAACTAGTTTGGGATTAAGGCGTAGTTGAGTTGAGTTGAGTTTAGGCATTCGTGGTGGATGTGACCTTAAGAATTTGATCTTTTATATTTGAAAATGCTTTGATGTTATTTCCATCATTATTTTGAGCTTTTTTTATTAAATATATATCCCATAATAAATGCTACAATTGTGGTTTAAAAAAACCTTTTGCCTAGACATTAGTTGAGTTGGATCTAGACATTCCAAATATATTAATGATTCACCAATCAGATATTGCATACCTGAAATCTCTAGAAAGTCTGCACCATTTTCCTTCTATCACTTCTTTGTTTGTTGTAAAGTTGATAGCACCAAATCTTTAGTGAATGAAACAAATTATTCATATATTACAATCTTTACAGCTCTTCTCTTGCGCAACGTTGACTGGTTAATACATGTACATTGGAGTGCTATTCAGTCATTGCATGTATGATAGGCTTAACACTGTTTTTACAATAAAGGGTAGACCCAGCATTTTAAAAAGCAGCTACGGCATGCAGGTGGTCAAGAGACTGCACAGTGCATATGCAGTATGCAGGCTGCATACGCAGGTGCATTCATGGTCACTATTTTTTTATGTATCAATAATAGGAATTTTTAGGAACAAATAATAACTAATAGTTAGTGCTTACTACATAGTATCTAACACTTGAGAGCAATAATTATAACATAATCGACATTTTAGCACTGTTGATACCCATATCAGGCCCACCGGAAACTTGTGAAATCTAACCATTAATGTGAACTCGCTTCACCTCCATTGGCCCATATAAGAGTGAGATGTATATGTAGCTCCAACATGCCAAGTGGGCTCATATATGCAGCTGTACGATACTAAGGAGGCCACATATACTGCCACACGGTGCTAAGTTGGCTGGTCCATATGCCATATGACCCCATACAATATAGGCAATTCGGTACTGTCAAGGGACCACATATGCATATGCGAGCACATATACAGCAGCGTACACCATATTTTAAAAAACACTGGTGAGATCTGTGGTGTCTTATGAAACTGTTGAACATTTCTCAAAGAAGGCATAATGTTTATTCAAGGCTTATCCCTTTGTTAGGCTTGTATACGGTGCCTTGAGGCTCATGGCTGAGGCTTTATAGATAGAGGCACGTACATATAATTGTGAACACAATGATGTCATATCAAGGCTGGTGACTATTTGACATATGCTCTTCAAGGTTAGCAGATATATGGAATATAGAGTGTTACATTTTTCATTGTTAACATATTTACAATAATCAAGTTTAGAGACAACTCTCAAATTCTTTTCATTGTGGATGTTTAAAATCTGAAATATTAGATACTTTCTTTCCAATGCTTGGTATAATAATCAAGTCTATACACAAAAAATGAAACCTTGTAACACACACACACTTTCGGAAAAAAATCATGAAGCATCTACTACATTTCTTGATGATTGGCATATATAGGAAAGATTACCTTCTTGTCTGTGCTTCTTAAATATTGATTTTGTAATAAAGATGGTAGACATTCTTAACATGAACATTGTAGAGATGTGGATATTGGTCTTTTGAATTTAGCAAAATTAGACGAGGCTAGGCCGAGAACATTAAGATGGCAATGGTTGATGGAAGCTTATTATGTTAGATATGATTATAGAAGGTTATAACTGTAATTTGGGATCACGAGAGAATCATATTACATGATGTTCTGATTGTAGATGGAATATATGTTGTTGCTAATGAATTGTTTCTATTATTGTAAATCAATATTCTAGCATTGTTGAACTACAAACTGAACTATCTTCTTTAATCAAGAAAGGGCTCGAAGCCCTGATTGCTCTTACTTTTCATTGTCAATTCCTTCGTGTTTTGAATCCAAGGTTTGCCAAACCGGTACTGAAGGGGATACCAGCTGGTGACCGGTTCAGCACGATCGGATTCATACCATGCTATTCTGGGGTGTACCAACGGGGAGAGTCGGAGAGCGAGAGGGAGAGGGAGAAAGGTAGAGAGGAAGAGAGAGAGAGAGGGGGAGGGAGAGGGAGAGGGAGGGCGGAAGTGGGAGGGCGAGAGAAACCCTAACCCTAACTTGAGAGAGAGAGAGAGAGAGAGGGAGGCTTTTGTGGCGGGGGGTTGGGGGTGGGGGGGTTGGACATTGAGTGGTCGGAGAGTGGGGGGAGGGGCATGGTGCTTGCTTGTGAGGGGCATGGGGGGCGCTCGAGAGAGAGTTCCAAGCCAAAAGTTTTTTGGGGGGGGGGGGGGTGCTCGCTCGATTTTTCCAAGCCAAGGAGCCGAACCGAAATGAATGGCCAAACCATGCCAGTTCTTGACCGATCCGGCTTAGAGAACCTTGTCTCAATCTTTTTCGTTTATCTCCATCCACTTTTGTGGTTGGTGGGTATCGGTGCATTCATGTAAGTGTATCTGCACGTGCATGGCAAATATGTGCTTGGGCATTGTTGGATCAGCAATGTGTTTGCTGACTGCAGTGTCGTTTATCCAGTCATTGTGAGTGTCTCAAATTGAATGTCACCTATGTGCCTTAACCCTTTGGTATCTGGTTAGCTTGATGGATCAAGTCATGATCCACAAAGTTTTGAGAAAGTCTTCCTATGTCAAACCTATTGATGCTACATTATTGGTCATAGAAGCTCTTGGCAAGAGAGGGGGCCTATCAATTAATACATAAGATCAGTTGGTGGATTTGGAAGTTTAGTTCATTGGTTATGCAAATTGAAGATCATTCAACAAAGGAGAAACCTCCTAAGGTTTGTTTGAAAAGATTCTAGATGGAGAAATAAGGCAAATTTTGTCCGTTTTGAGGCTCAACTTTACAAAAGATAGTCAACCTACAATCAACAAAATGCAAATAATGACCAATGGTTTGCATAATTCTTGTAATGTTGTTTTAGTGCGGGTACATGCGAAATATACAGAAACAGGCACTGCTGTCAGTTCTAATAAAAGAATACCTGTGATAAATTACAAATATACAAGAATGGCTGCAAAGCATTAACTATTGAATAATAAAGAATAGAACTATAATATTCAAGTCAGGAGTTGATACAAGCTAATTGGTTTTTTAAGTTCTACATGTCTTGATGAAGGAAATGATAAAATGATTGAGAAGAGCACATCATTTTCTAAATGCTGACCTTGACCACCACCAGCAAGCTGTTTTATCTGGGCCATCTTCATAAATTCTTTTGTTTCATATATTACTGCCATTTTGAGTCTTGGTTCTACAGGTTGATTCTGAACCTTCTTAATAAGATACTAAAATGGCAAACATTAGTATTGGTGGGTTACCAGGCTAATGCACTTTAGGCATGGCACTCTCGTCTAGAACTTTTAAAGCAATCTAGGTACAACTATCTTTTGGTGCTGCCCTTTCCAGAGGCGCATACACATACAGCATATAGATACACACCTATGCACAGTTTAAAGTTATTTCTTTTCTTTTTAGAACTGGCAATAAGAGAAATTTTGATAATGAATAAGGGAAGATGACTGGAATAGAAAAGGCTGACTTTAATTTTCAAGTGATAGGCAGAGGTGGGAAAAACAGAATAGATTTTGCATGAGAAAGAAGAGAAAAGGAAAAGAAGAGTTGAGAAGCACTTCACGAAGCTTCCCTGAATTGGATGGATGAAGAATCCGAAAAATCGACAAAAGATCAGATTGTTCGACGATTTTAGCTGTCAATGTTTGTCATCAATGATGCTGCTTGCTTTCTAAGTTGTGTCTGCTTGCCAAGGTGAGTGCAACATCTACATGGCATTCTATTGGCGTCTGTTACAAATTGGACTCCAAGGCTGGCTAGTTGATTCCATAAAACCAATGTAGAAAAGTTCTTCAAGGTAAAAAGAGGAAAAAATTCCATTGAAATTAAAACCTCAATATGAAGCTTTTAGAGAACAGAGTAGATGTGCAAAGCTATATCCTGATTGGTTACTGCTGACATATATCTAGTCCCATGTTGCCACTGGTCCTTGTTCTTGACCGCTCCTCAATTGCCAGTTTGTGATGCCTCTATTTCTGCCGAGATATGCTGCTGCTCCTGCTGCAAGCTCTTTCAATTCTAATGTGTCAAACCCCCTGTAGCCGGAATGTTGTTCCTATTGGTGCCGCACCCTGCTTTCCACTCTCACACTGGACTGCCACACCTCTCTAAGCATTTTTTTTTTTTTTGTGTGTGTGTGTGTATTATTTGAGAGGCCTGCTTCCATTCACCTGCAACTGAATCCACTATGGGCTTTCATTTCGGGTAACTAAGGTCAAGCCTACTGCTAATGGCACTCAGTTTTTTCTTGTTTCTTTCAATACTGGCTGGATCTTAGGACATGATCTTTCCAATATGGGTGCTATTGGGAAAAAAAGGTCTCAGTTGAAAGAGGATGATCCCTTAAACTCTTGCTTCATATGTGGTGAAAATGATTGTTAAGGAGTTTATGAACCTTATTTCCTCTTTTCAAGAACTATCCATTTCACGAGGTCTTGAAGAAGCCAATATGGATGGTTTTTTCAATGAAGAGGATGCATAAAATTGCAGTATAACTTTGGTGGAATGGTGTGATAACAAGCAAGGATCAGCCTGCTGAAATATGTGTTGACTGTTCCTGTGGTGATTATGGTTATGATGTCAACTGGAGTGTCAGATCTATGAGGCAAAATGGTAACTGATTTTACGTCCCATGAGCAAGTCGTGAAGAATTCAAGTCATATGTTCTTCACTATTGTTTTATTTAGTCAAAAGCATCAAAAGTTGTTTTGCTTGAACCAATGGTTCGAACTAATTTTAGGGCATGGTCTTTGTAAACCTTATATGTGAAGCTGACACTGTATAATGTTTATTTATTTAGATTTCTCATATTTTACTGGCTGGCACCATTGACTTATTTTTGTGCAACTCCATCCATCTTACTGGTCTGATACCGTCAGGGGCTTTCTGAACAGCATGCAACGTTTCATTTTTTTGTATGTTTTTGATTACTAGGATTGTTAAATTGCCTTTAAGTCATCTCTTTTTCTCTTCTAAGTAATCTTCTTTTCCGTAAAGCAACAATGATTCTGCACCTCGCTTTCAGTCAAATGATGAAAAAAAATGTTTGGCTTGCTTTGTATTTTTGGAGTTGTTGGTCTTTGTCTATAGAAACAGTTTGTAGGGTCTCTTTTCTGATACGAGTAGTAGCTGAAAGTATATATCTTATTAAGATGTTAGTGTTTTGACTTGTGAATCTTGTAAGGCCATGTCTTGCAATGCTTCCAGAATGCTCAAGCTGGATCGTTGTGATACCACCATCTACGCTCTTCTTATGTTGTGGTTTGAACAAGAATATTCTATCAGAACCACAGCTGGTTTCTTTTTAATTGTGATCTGTTGACTCTTCATATTTACTGTAAATGATGGTGGTTATAGCAGCATAACTCCTAAACTTATGAGGGAAATATGTATGGATATCTAAGTGTATTTATCTTCAAAATAAGTCAATGCTCAGTGATATATTAACTGACATCTAATTCTATAAGTGGGTGCATTTAGCTGAAACTGGCTATTCCTGCTGGGAATATGGAGGGTTAATTATACTGTTATTATGGCTGTGATGTCAGGTTCCATTAGATGCTTGTCTACATGTTTTGATTTTTCAACACTGTCAGAATTTAAGAATCTTGTGGCCTCATTTAAATTTTATATCGTTCAATTCCAAAATCCTCGGTTGGTTGATGTTTCCTGCACTCCATATACTGCTTTTGTTTTTGAGATTGCTGGTGATATAGATATAGTAACGTATAAATAGACTGAAGTGTTTATACTCCTGCAGCAACTTTTTTGGCCTTCGGTGGTCTTGAAGCTTTTTTCCCCCTTGCCTTCGACACTTGAATATGACCTAAGATATATGAACATATAAATAGACTGAAGTGTTTATACTCCTGCAGCACATTTTGGTCTTCAGTGGTCTTTAAGCTTTTTTCCTTCTTAACTTTTAATACTTGAATATTGAAAGTATGATTGCAACACTTTTTTTTTTATCTTTCCATAGAAATCTTTGCTAATTCTATTTAATTCTGGTAATTGTGCAGATCTATCAGCATCAACACAACAAACAAATGAGTTGCCCTGCAATGGCTCAACTCCTCTCAAATACCCTTTATTTCAAACGTTTCTTTCCATATTATGCTTTCAATGTTCTAGGGGGACTTGACAATGAAGGTATGGTCGGTCATTTTGTTCCTTAGCATAGGTCTTTTTCTCAGGAGTTTTTTTTCCGATGGAATTATGCTCAGGACTACGGTACTTGTTCCATCAAACTCTTTTCTCAGGGAAGGGCTGTGTGTTCACATATGATGCTGTTGGGTCCTATGAGAGGGTCGGGTACAGCGCCCAAGGCTCTGGGTCAACACTCGTCATGCCTATTTTGGACAACCAACTTAAAACCCCCAGTCCTCTCTTATTGCCTGCTAGGGTAAGTTTCCTTCGTAGCTCAAAAACATCAACTTTGTATATCAGAGATTTTATCCAGGATTTTAATTCTTAGCGCATGTAAATCTGAACAGGATGCTGTGACACCACTATCGGAAGCTGATGCAGTTGATATGGTAAAAGATGTTTTTGCATCTGCAACTGAAAGAGATATATACACTGTATGGTTCCCATTTCTTGTCCTTCGATCCTTTTGATTGTTGCCCTGCTATCAAAAGCTTCATTGCTGACAGTTCATTTGGCAAAATTGTTTTTCTTCTTTAATCTCATCATTATCACTTTGTGATAATTTTACAGGGAGACAAACTAGAAATAGTCATTCTCAATGCATCTGGTGTACGGCGTGAATTTATAGATCTCAGGAAAGACTAATTTCACATAATTGTGGGCCACTGCTGTGACCCTGCTGGTGGAGCTGGGGAAGGTCTTTCCAAGGTCATTGTCATGGTGGAGCCGTGCTCCTTCCATGGTGATTGCCCGTATTTAGCCTTTATTATCCCTCAAAACTCTCTCGGACCAACTAATGTTATGCATGTTTATATGAACATGGCCGGAATTCAGTCTTTTGTATTGGCATTTTATCAACTTTTAACCCTTCCTTTTTTCCTTCCTGCATGGCCTGCCTTCAGGATTTTGTATTTAAAGGTTCATCTATAGCATCACAGAGCTTCCAATTCATTCTCAAAGGAATTACAGATAGCTATGTCTGCCACAACCGAGAAGTTTGCATGTGAAGGTTGCCCAATAGGTTGAGTGCAATTATGACTATATTGCTGAGTTTCGTTGCGACAGAATTATTATGCTGCAATTATGGGGTATGTTGTTGCACTAAGGTTGATCTTCGGGGCTTGACCCTCTGATGTCTGATCTCTATTCTCAGTTCTAGCCACAACATGATATGAATTCCCAACGCTGTTTACTGAGTAGCATATTATCTCCGGTAAACTAAAATGAACCTTCCTACAACAAAGGACGTGCTTGGTTTGTGGAAAAATGAAAAAAAAATATCTTTTGTTTAGTTGAAGTTTTTAAAAAAGAGAAATGAAAAATTAGCACTTTTATGGAAATAAGATTTTTAAGTTTTATAGAAAAAAAGTTTATGTAAGATGTGGAAAAGCTACTTTTCTATTAGTTGAGAATTAGAATTTTTTTTAAAAAAAATATTTTTAAGCTATCAAAAATTATTAAAATTTGTGGATAGGGTTTTTTTTATTAAAAAAGTAGATGTTCCACCAAACATAAGCTATTTTGAATGTATCTTTTTTTATGATCAAATATGTTAAAATTATTTTTTCATGCATTATATTTTTATTAATTATTTTTTTAGAAAAAAATATTTTAGTGAGATTTTTTTTTTTTTTTGCAAATCAAATAAGTCTAAAGAGGCGAGGTGACAGAAAGATGCTCCAGGGTTATCCAGGGTGGTAAACATTAGAGGGTCCAGGTAATATTTTGGCCAACAATCATGATTTTTGATAATTAGTTTACCATCCGTCGCAACCCGCCATTTAGTTACTTCCATGGTAATGTAACAACTTCCCCTCCAAAGATGATCTCTTGTTGCAGCGAGTCCATGCACGAATGCATGTGGCTCAACCTGATAGAGAAGCATTCAGTGATGACCTGATGGTCAGAATTGCCCATTGACAGGCTCCATGACAATGCATATGAGAAGATAGTTTGTGCTAAATCTTCTTTAGATAATTAATTCCTACATGCAATTCATATCTCCAACTTTGCTCATCCTCTGGTTTCATGTCTTCCATCTATCATGTCTCTGGACTCACAGCTCCTCTTGCACGCATCGATTTCAACCTAAGATGGTCGCCAACCACCTCGAGTAGAAGATAAGCTACCAGACTAGTTGTCATCTCTTGTGACTTTCTGTGGAATCTCATACTAGCTACATATTCTGGAGGATGATCCCTAAAATGCAAGACTCAGTAGTTGCTTTCGCTTTACATAACCATTTAACCTTTTTCTTTTAGTTTTCACCTATAGTGAGTTAAACTAAGAAAATTATAAAAACCATTTCATATAGGTCAAAAGTGATTAAGTATGTCTCTTGTGACCAATTTTCGACTTCCTTGACCATTATTGCTACTTCTTTTAGCTATATATAAATTTGGTTACCCATGATCACCTAATACTTGACTGATTACCTTCCTCAAATTGGAGAAGGGGTATGACCAGTGGGGTATAATTTTTAGCTCGTTTTCATTAATCACTTTCAAGGCCTAACTTTATTTTACCAGCCATCTTGCATTGGCACTTTAACAAGTCACGAGTTTGAACAATTCCATAAGTGGTAAAGATTTGGAAGTTTTAAAAATCAGGTAAATTGTCAAAAAATTGAGAAAGAGTTCAGTAAACATAAACATAAAATGCAAACCATTCAATTATTATATTTATTTATCTAAGAAAGTATAGAAAAGATAGAGGTAGGAATAAATAACAAATGGTAAGAAAAAAGAAATCACCTCTGGCAATAATATATGATATTATAATTTCTAGTATGCAGTTTTTTTTTTTTTAATTTTGTTAATTAATCAGGAATGATATAATCATGTATAATTTGAAAATAATAAAATAGTTCTCAATCAGTTTATTTATGTAGAATAATTTTTAATTTAGAGTATAATAATACTGTCAATATGCGAATATTTTTTACTTACCAGCATATCAGCTACTTCCTACTATATAATCTCTTTTTGATCGTCCATATTTCCCACCCTTGCATCTTTCTCAATCCCATGTTTCTTCACCATCTTACATTGATTAATTACAGGTTTAAATCCTTACTCTAAATATTTATTTTAAATCCTTTCTCTATATATTTATTATTTATCGAAATAAATTTTATTATTTTTTATTGAAAAATAAAAGACACGTTCATTGCACGTGCCACCTTTATAGTTTCCGTAATAAGAGCTCACCCACGGCCTTTTCTTCCCCGGTCCACCCCCCCCCCCCGCTGCTTGGCGTAGGCGGGAAGGAGCTCAATGCGAGCGGAGCTCTTTACGCACACACTCTTCTACATTTAAATGTATTTCGAACACTTCCCACCCTAACCATTCTAATAAGCTTCTCCTCTCTTTTCGTCTCGCCTCGCGGGGTCTCGATCTCTCTTCGCCTCCAGGAACCAAATGGCTCGTAACAAGGTTGCCATCCCAACCCTAATTTAATCTCGCTCTCTTATCTCTCCCCCTCCCCGAAAGATCTTCTTTGTTTTTTTGATTTCTTTTCGTTGCACAGGAAGCGGTAGTTTTGCTACTCGACGTTGGCCCATCGATGCACAGCGTTCTTTCTGAGGTTGAAAGCGTCTGCTCTATGCTCGTACAGAAGAAGGTAGGGTTTTTTTTTTTTTTTTTTTCCTCATCCAGTTTCCAGTAGCTTTTGGGAAAAATTTTGTTATTATTAAGTTCTTTCTGTTTTCTTTGTAGGAATTCTTCAGTTAAAATGAGTATCTGATGTGAATTTGTCTTGTTGTTCCTTTTGTTCTTCTTGCAGCTAATTTTTGGTAAGAGCGACGAAGTGGGGGTTGTCTTATTGGGAACCGACGGTACTCTTCTCCTCCAGCCAAAAAAAAGGGATTTTTTAATACTTTGCACGAGTAATTATAATTATTGTTATATCGGTATTAAAAAAAAATAAAATTGGCCATGACGATGCTTTAGATAGTCACTAGAATTCTTGCAGTGGGTGAAAAAGATAAAAAGAAACCCATCTTTTTTTTTTGTCCCAACCATACTTTATATTTCAATTAATTTAAGGCCCGTACTTCATCGTTTTGAGCTACATGTGCATCTAAAGGCTCTTTTTTTTCAGTTGGGAGAAAAATATTTACTCCATGTGCTTCTTCATGATTGCTATCTTGATTATTTAAGGCTTGCCATCCCTTTTCTGACATGAATGTCTGAGCCCTGGCTCTTGAATGGGTCGTATTTGGCCTTCATTTACCTGATGTATAAGTCCATTGCTTTAATCTCTGCCTGTGCAACTGGGTTGTGTTTAATTGTTTATGATTTATTCCGAGAAATTTGAGTTTGTCTCTACTCTGTCTTTTTTTTTAAATTTTATTTAGAGTAGAAAACTTTGAACCATCTTTATTTGCCTCCCTTGCTATAGGAATGACTCTGCCATTTGTCACTTTGATACTAGTTTTTATTTTGTTTGTCACGAGGTATATATGGTCCTAAGTTGCTTAGGAAAGTCGTAGCCCCCCCCCTCCCCAATGATTTTCTAGATAGATAATTTCCATTGAAATTACCAGTGAAACAATATCATTACTTTCTGTCATGCTTTTGAATTCTTGTAAGTGCACAAGTTTCAGTAGTTGTTCTGATTTTTTAATCTTTTTTCGTCAATTGAATCTCTGGCTAATGAGATGCTGTTGAAATTCCCAGATACATGCAATGAGCTTCAAAAGGAAGTGGGTGGATATGAACATATAGTGGTTTTACGTAATATTAGTGTTGTTGATGGAAATGCAGTGGATTTTCTACAAAATCTTCCGAGAGGAAATTTCCGTGGTGACTGTATCCACAATCCATTCCTCATGGACAATATCTGCCTTTTGTTTCTGCTACTATCTTTTCTTCTTGCTTGCTGTATTTAAGTTCAATTTTGGACATCCAGTATTGTTTCCATGGCCATTGGTTTGGCATTTTTTTTGCCTTCTTAAAGTCGAAAAAAACAAAACTAGCTTGTTGTCTTTTAGCTTGTGTTTGTGGAGTTTCGTAATTTTTCATGGGGGCAAGCACCATGGCAGTTGAAGTTTTGTTTGCATAATCATTCTATCCACCTAAGACTTTATCTTCTGGAATTTTTTCTTTCTGTAGTACTTGGACTTTTTGTACACTGCATATCATATTGTTCAGCCAAGATCTCTGTTTCATAAAAAAAAGACTGTCTTGACATTTTTAATTATTGATATCATTTATTTGGAGGCACAGATGCATAGATACACTCCTCTTAAAATTTAGTTATGCATCGTTTCTGTTAAGTGACTGAGAATGTTTTGGATGTTTTATTGCAATAACTTCTCGCTAGATTTGCTTGCGCAGATATCTGTGCCTATAGGATTTTCTCCTAACTCAGGCTTGTAATACCCTTGACTCCTTGTTAGTTATTGATGCCATTGTTGTTGGAATAGACTTGCTGATAAAGAAATTTGGACCTACAAACAAGGGAAAACAGCGCATATGTCTCATGACTGATGCAAGGTATCCAATTAAAGCGCCTTATGAGGGGACAAAAGAAGATCAAGTCAACACCATCTCTCAAATGATGCAAACTCATGGAATAAGACTAGATTGTATAGTTATCAGAGAAAAACTACCAGAAGCTGATCTGAGGGTAATGGAGGAAAATGATAATCTACTGGATCAGTTCTCAAGGAAAGCAATAGCAAAAATAGTACATGTTGATAGCTCAACATCATTGTTGGGTGCTCTTAAAACTCGAAATATCTCCCCAGTGACAGTGTTCAGGGGAGATCTGGAACTAAGCTCAACAATGAAGATCAAGGTAAGAATTGAATGTGATAGATTCAGAAGAAGCAGTTATCTGCAAATCAGGTCACAAGAATATACAATATTTGTGCTGGTGTTGTTTTTTAATAAATTCGTAATTAAATGAAAAGGATGATCTTCTGATCTTTAAATGCTTATATTAACAAATGAACATAAACTTGACCTTATATTCATGTGCTTAATTTTATTATAGGAAGGATATGCTGCTTCCTTAACTACGAGGGCTACAATATTGTTAAACATTTTCTCTTTCTCTGTCATAAGATGTATCTCAATTAATTACGACTTCCTCTTACCCCAGCAGGATATATACATGAATATTTGATTTTGGTTGTTACTGTGCAACTGCAACCTGTCAAAAGTTCTCAGTTATTTTGGGCATGAGGTTGCTAAATTTATGCCTTGTCACTGCTAAGACTAGCTATTTCTCATAGTAGTCATTTGACTTATAAGATTTCAATGCTGATGCTGCAACACAAATTCTTTGTCAATTCTTCTCAGTATTATGGGTAACAGTATAAGCCATTAACTGTAGTGGCCATCTTCATACAACTGTGGAATTACTACTGCACATGATTTTGTTTTTAATATCCATCTGACTTTTAACTTGATGTGCTATGTGACTTCTGTCCTACAGAACTTCCACATCCCTCCCCCCCACAGAAGAAAACTTTTTTCCTTTTTTTGTTGGGCTTGGGGGTGGAGGAGGTTTTGAAAGTCATATAATGGTGCATGGTGATATGAAGTGTTTTAGGGGAAATAAGATAGGGAAGTGATTAGGTGGTACTTGAATGGCAGCAAAACTAAATGATTTTGGAGAATAAGAAAAATATGGAAACAGGGTCTGAGTGGAAAACAAGAGCAGCTTGGAAGAGATAAATATAGAAGTCAGGGTGTGTAAACATTATACTTAAAACTAGATTGTGAAAGGCTAGCATAAAAATAGGTGCTCCATCAACTGAGGAAACAACCGTTAATGTACATACATAAGTATACACACAGACACGCATATAAATTATCATTAGAATGGTAATCATACCACAAGCAATGTAAAAAGCGGAGTACTTACATTGGTATAATACTGCAACTCTATGAAATCTAAAGATTGTAGCTTTGACGCTGGATTTTTTTGAGGTAAATATCTCCAAACAAGATTGTTTTAATAAAAACGTTGAGCATAGGAGTATTATCTATGCTTGATAAGTAAAATGTGCTCCTGTTAATATCTACAAGTTATGATGGGCTTTTTTGACATGTAAAGAGTGGTTAACAATTCAAACTTGTGATGCAAAAGAATATATTTGAACTTATTGGATAATTGATTTCAGCAGGTTGTTTGGCTGGTAATGGGTTACAGTTAATATGAGCTATCTATTATCCACTGTTTGATGTTGTAAAAGTTAGTTTAGGAAGTGGAAACAATCTTAATTAATTCCAGCTCTTTGCTGGGATGAATTAGAGTGTAAGTTATGATAAGTTAGAAGATTGATTTAAGTTAAATTGGGTCAATCTTCCATTGGTCTCAACTCAGATTCAAATGGTGTGAACTTGTCTTGGTAATATTATTGCTATGTCTTTGATTTATGAAATTTATTTAGATTGTTAACTAACCAATTGATCCCAAAAGCTTAAATTGATAGGGAAAGGGTCCACAATACATGTCTGGCTTAACACTCCCCATCATGTGTGATTCGGACCACAAACATGGAGAGATAATAGAGACAACGCCCTTCATGTGCTGCCTGACCATGCACATGGAGGGATGATAGAGTCGGAGACATACAAGGATCAGGATCACAAATAATTAGGAATGATTAAATAAATAACTAATGAGATTCAAACTTGTGACCTCCAGCAAACCTGAGCTCAGATATCATATTCACTAATCAATTGATCCCAAAACCTTAAGTTGATAGGGAAAGGGTCAACAATGTATGTCAAGCTTAAGGCTTCACACCCCTTCTCAAGTGCAGCTTGGGCCATACATGCGAAGGAATAACAAAGTCAGATGATGGTGAAAAGCGGAGTTCACATGAAAATTTTTATATTGATCTCAAAGCTATTGACACCAGTCAAATCCTTTATGAAGTTACTATCAGAAATTTCTGGATGTTGGCATGCCTTACCGAATTGTGCATAGTGGTATGTAAATGTTAGATATGTTACATGGACTCTGGTTCGTGTGTTAGGTGCTGGTTTGTTCAAGCGTTGGATCCTTTCAATGTCTAAGAATTTCTTCCTATAGAGCCGTGTTCGAGTGTTATATGAATGTCCATGCTTGAGTGTCATGTGTGGGTATTTTGACTAAATTGAAGGGTCCAAATCCACCTACTTATCCATCTCTCAATCATAAAGTTTCTCCAAAGTTATAAAAATCCTTTTGTATGGTTGTTGCAGAGTTTTTATAGTAGGTCACTACTTATATCACTAAACTTGGCTCATTTGTATGAATGGATTACTTAATTTTATTTATGGTCCTCACCTTTCTGCTTGCCATACTCGTGCTTTATATATCTCAAAGCTTAGTTTTTCGTCCCCTGATTACAACCTTTTACAATTTCTGGCATTTTGTTAATATATAGATTCATTGTACTGTGACCTTTTCTTTATCCAGGTATGGGTTTATAAAAAAACATCTGAGGAGAAATTTCCTACATTAAAAAAGTATTCTGACAAAGCACCTTCATCTGATAAATTTGCTACTTATGAAGTTAAAGTTGATTATGAGTACAAAAGCATGGAAGATCCTGATAAAGTTGTTCCGCCAGAACAGAGAATCAGAGGTTATCGTTATGGGCCACAAGTAGTTCCTATATCATCAGCTGAATGGGAAGCAGTCAAGTTCAAACCTGAGAAGGGTGTAAAGCTGTTAGGATTTACAGATGCTTCCAACATATTACGGTAAGCTATTTGCTTTAGCTTGAAGAAGAAATGTCCCCGAAATGTTATTAATGTTCTAATATCATGTCTTTCACCTACTGAGAATGATCCATTCCCAAGTCTCATACGCCACTGGTCATGCATTTTTAGTCTCCGACCATTCGGCCAGTATTGTTTACTTTGTTCGCTTATTCAGCCATCTTTTTGCTTCCTTTTGCACTATTCATGCAGTGGTTCTTGTAATTGTCTACTATCTTTGAGATACTGTCTCTCAGACTACTTACTCTTTCCACCTTCCCACTTTGACTGCAAAATTTTTTTGATGCTGATCAGGACCATGATGTCAACAAATTGTAGTTTGCTCATTGGATGTAGTCTTCTTCTTGGTCAGTCTTATCTTAGTGGTAAAAGAAAGGAAAAAAAGAAACTAAAGAAAAAATATGGCTGACACCACCTGTAAGATTGTTTAACCAAGGCCTCAAACAAGTGATGGGAATTAGTGAAAGCTTTAGCAAACAGTGTTGCTTTGCTATTTCTCTTTTTATATATTCCGACAACTTATGGATAACTAACATTTTCTTTATTTTGACATAATTATCCTTATTATATGGGACATTTTCCAACTTGATTTGGAGAGTAGTCAATGACTAACAGTGTTACAAGTCCCCCCCAACAAGGCTTGTATACTCATGAGTCATGACCTTTAGGGTTGTGGATTTTTGAAGTCTCACAACCTTGATTTGGAAGTCTTATGGAACTGCCAGTCCAGGCTTTTGAAATTGGCACATCCTAGCCTAGACCTATAGAGTATAGACTTCAGGCAATGTGCCAACTTTATTTGGAAGCTGGTCTAGGAGTTCAAGAGTCATACTTTTGAGACCTACATACTGTAACTTGAAGAGGTTGGTTAAGGACCTGAAAATATCTTAAATCTAGGTTTGAACTATTTATGGATGCATACCGTTGGTATAGATTCATAAAGATTTATGAAACATAACAATTGTTGCAGACCTGGAAATTGTTAGTATGAGATCTAGCAAACTTCAGGAGCCCAATGTGGCCTTGCGAGCTATAAAGGTCGAGCAACTCGGCAACTTGGTTTGGAGTCATGAAAGTTTGTTCTGTTATTTTTATCTAGGCACTATTACATGAAGGATGTATATATCTTTGTTCCTGAACCGGGCAACAAAAAAGCAATTGTTGCAGTTTCTGCTATAGCTAGAGCAATGAAGGATATGAACAAATCTGCTATTTTGAGGTGTGTTTGGAGACAAGGTCAAGGAAATGTTGTGATTGGGGTGTTGAGGCCCAACATATCTTCTGTGGACAATATTGTAAGTTGTTTCACACTGTTGCTTTGTATATATACTTGCTTAACTTCTGGATTCAGAGTTTTCTTACCTGATTCATGTTATTGGTTCTTTCGAGCAGCCAGATTCGTTCTACTTTAACGTGCTTCCTTTTGTTGAGGATGTTCGAGAATTTCAATTTCCATCCTTCAGCAGTTTCCCATCATCATGGCAGCCAAATGAACAACAGCAAGAAGCAGCAGATAACCTTGTCAAGATGTTAGACCTTGCACCATCTAGCAAAGAAGTGCTGCAACCTGACTACACACCAAATCCAGTCCTGGAGGTGTCATATTGCTTTACTCAAATAGTCTCTCATTCCTGCTATGATAAAATCAGAGTTGTTTTGGACACTTATCTGATAAGATTACTTCACAATCTCAATATAATTATTTTGATCAATTTTGTTTTTTGGGCTTTGTGTATATGCCATGTATTTGCTCTATTTACCTGACTTCTAGAATTATTATGATGTTCAGCATGTTCTTTAATTGTGCAAAAAGTAATTTAATTTTTATTTGTTTGGTTCAACATCAGAGGGATACATAGTTATATGGAGCACAGATTTCATGTCTAGTTATCTTAAGTTGTTAGCTTTACTTGTTAAATTATAATTAACTGCCAGAAGCTTTAACTGTTAACCCACATGTAATGGATTCAGAATGTTCAGGACAGTACAACGCCTATAATATGATTTTATAGACCATGGGTTTAATGGTAGATATCAAAGAAGACACCTTTTCTGAAATTCGCATAAGTTTCCTCCCAGTCCCCTCCCTCTTCCATGCTCTTCAATCATTACAACACCATTGCTCTTGCATGGTTCCTTCTCCTGACTAGATTAAAAAGACGCATCATGGTTCTATTATACAGCATAATGGATATTCTACAACCACACTGGCCATCATACCTCATTTCAAGAGGGGATCTCAGGTCTCTACTTGCTTATATATATATTGCCCTGCTTTCTTCCGGTCCACGGGCATCAAGCTATTATTGGCTCCTATTCTTTGGCCTTCTTTAACACCAAATTTTAAGATGTATTTTAAGAAGTGCACAACACAATGATAATAGAATTCCCTTCATAACTTGAGCATTGTAATTCTTGATTTAGGGGACATGTTACCAGAACCGCTAGATGGAGGGACGGGCTGTTTCGGTGAAACTGTTTGTTTGAGGGTTCTATTATTCATTGACGAGTACCTATTTATATGTAAATATCTCCTTCCTACATTCAATGGGTATGATATTTCATTAGTGTATTATGTTAATTCTCTATCTGTTGTAGTTATGATGTGTGAATGGTACAAAGATGTAATAACAACCACTATAATTATTGCAATGTGCTCTTATAATGGTCATAGTGTATAGAAAATGTTATATTTTGTGGGTTGTGGATATTATAATACAAATGTGCCCCAAGGTCGAAGGAACCAGTACCGGGCACCGTACTAGTTTTCCGACGAGACAACTCGGTACAGACCGTGCCGGGCCCATACCGCGAGAGGGCACGACGCTGTTGGAGAGAGGAAAAGAGAAAGAGAGAGCAAGCGGGGGAGGAAGGGCTGGAGGAGGGTGGCGGAGGCCGCGACCGGACCTCTGTTTCGTTCGAAATAGAAGAACTAGCTGCGGCCTCGGCTGCCGCAGCCTCCGCCGCCCTCTGCCGGCGTCCTCCACCTCTCCTTCTCCCTCTCCCGCTCGCTCTCTCTTTCCTTCTTCTTCTCCGGCTCCGGCAAGCATCTCATTTTTACAGCCGGTATTGTACTGGTGAGCCACTGAAACGGCTCGGAACGAGCGGAACTGCCCGGTTCGGGACGGTTCCACCGACCTTGATGTGCCCTAAAACCATCGGAACATTCACTATAATGTTTTGACTGTTTTTAGTTGAAATCATAATTTAGATTGACCTCCACGTAATTTAATTTATGTTGTATATCCTTAAGTATTTGTTTATGTGTTTCCCTATGGCTAAATGCAGACTACTCAAGTATCAATTTTTCTCAAAGAAGCAAACCTCCTAGTGCCCTCCCTCCCTTGCCCCCTCGCCCAATCATTTGTTGCCAATCTCTGGCTTGATTGAAGTACTATCATGGAGAAATTACATGGACTGTATAGGGAGCCAACAATAGCCAAATTTCACGTGATAGACGGGGTGCACCAACTCTATATTGGACCATGTCCTTGCCTTTGTGATACTATGTCAAATTTAACTTTCTGGTCTCTTGCATCAATAATCACCTTTGCCTACTTTGCTTTCAAATTTATATTGTTTTCTTTTTCTTCTTTTATTATCCTTCTCCATTCTTTGGTTCAGCCATGTCTCAGTACAAGTTCAACCACCTTCCATAAATCAGATCACTTACTAACCATGAGATGGCCAGAAATGGCATAAAATTTAATGGTTAAATGACTACAAAATATTTATCTTAAAAATATGTTAACTTGTTAAGTATGATAAATTGCTTTATGTTGGATGGAGTAGATCACCACATCTTTAGGAAGGATACTGTTTCTATGGGACAAGAAAGTAATTCTGTTGGATATCCTATTCCTATCTATAGAAATACAAGCCATCTGCATGTGCAATGCACGCACCACTAAAACTAGGATACACACAAATTTGTAGATTTGTATGTATGTATGTACATGTACACGTGCTTGCATGCGTGCATGTATATGTTGTATATTTATATGTGTATACTTTCCTTAGTGGAATAAAGTACAAACTAATTCTTAAAATTAGATTGGACTTTGGAGAAGTAGTAGGAGAAGAAATAAAATGTGAGTGCTATTGTATCAGAGTAATAGCCTGTAGTTGTGCACGTGTTATAGCATATTTTTGGCAATCTATGCGCGAATCCCTGAGTAAGATGCTCTATTTGTAGGGTGAATGGCTTAGTGTGCTCCAAGGAGACTCGTGACATTTCACTTGTTCCAAGTTTTATCATACTAGAGCATGGCACTGTCATCTTTATTCCTGCTCAAAAGCATCAACAACCTTAGTATGCGAGTTCCAATTATTTTCTGGATGACCTTCAAAATTATATCGAATCATCATGTCTCGGTGCTTTCCACTCACTTGTTGAAGCATTGCTGGGGTCTACTTCCTATCATTTCAACCACCAAGTATGTTGACCGTATGATAAGAGACCTCATGGTATGTCTTGATGGTTTCTTATCCTTAGCTTTTGATTCAAAAATAGACATTCCTACAGCCAAATTTGACCCAGTTTTTTCAGCCAACAACTAATGCACAGAAAGTTGTTTACTTATGATCATATGCTATTATTGATCCACCAAATTGCTTGAGGTAGTGGTCTTTCTGGTTATCTATTTCATCTTCTTCTGTACCTATGTTTTTTTTATCAATAAATGAGCATTGTTAGTCGACAATTCACTCCTTTTAATTCAATTAATTTGAATTTAGCATCCTTTCAATTCATTTCTAATTCCCTAATTTCATTCTTTTGAACAGGGTGCCAATTTTGGCATCTTTTGAGCAAGCTTCCTTTGTTTTATCATTGTGGGCCATTGACCCTTTCCTCAAACTTGCAGTTTTCTCTTTTACGCTGTAACCTCTCTCTCTCTCTCTCTCTAGGATACTTTTACTCTGATAATGCTACCACCAGTAACTAAATGTTGGTTGTCTATTCTTCACTTAACTGTTTCTACTTCACCCTATTCACTGTTTGATACCTGCCTTATTGTGCCTTATTGTGCCATGGGATTCGCATTTGGCTGATTCATCAATCTTCTTTTGAAGATTTTTTATGTAAAGCAAGTTCATCTTAATATCACTTATTAGTGATCTCTTTATTTTTTCTCGTCTTTTTCTATGCTCTAGGATATTGGGCATGCTAATTCTTTAGTCTTTAGGCTTCTACCATCAATACCATCATCAGGTAGATGTATTCTTAGGTGTCTTACCACGTACATATTTATGATGTGTCATATTTTGTTGTTTCACATTTTGAACCATCATGTGCAACATATCTATTAAGTGTTATGCTTCCTTGGTTAACTACTTCTATTGACTAGCTTAATTCCCAGACCTTAATTGACATGCTTATTTGTTCCCTTTTTGCTTTGCCGAATTCCATGACATTTGTCTTCAATAAATCTTCATGCATTCCTAGCTCAAAGATGCTGTTGTTTAGCTATTGGATTATCTTAGTGGTCTCAATGTCATCCTTTGCCTGCCCTCTTTGCCAGACATCTAGTTGACTTCTTTGATTGATCTGAAAGCTCTCTATGAAGTTTCTTGCTTCTTCCCAGTGTCCTTACTTGCAAATTCTGATGATGCTGCCCCAACCATATTTCGCAAAACAAAAAGAAGGTGTTATGTATCTTTGCAAAGTTTACTTGTTCAATAGATCCTGAAAAATATGCTCTTAGATTATGCTAATTTAATATTTTCTAGCTAACTAACATATGCTACGTTATTTAACCCTTTTAGTATGACATTTTTAATTGCTTTCTAGGATATCAAGACATGTTTTAAAAATATAAATATAGTTTTTTTAATTAATCTGAACACAAATATGATCAGAAACTACCCCAGATATCTATGCTGATTGTAATTTAACCCCTGTGTGCTGTTTAATTTCAAGTAATTTGTCATGCAAGTTGACATTTTTTTGGAGATTTTTTTTAAGTAGGTCATACAAATTTACATTACAAAGCTATTTTATACATTAAGTACACAAATAAATGCTTATAGTCTGATAAAAGCTACAAGCAGATATATTTATATTTGCATATTAACAAGATACTTGTACCAGTACTGTCAGCAGCTTATATTAGTACTGAAGGAAGTTTATGAATGCAAACTTACCCGATTTTCTAGCCTTCAGTCCAATGCGGGATGATGATTTTTTATTCTTACATTTTCCAATCTATAATCTAGTCGCTGAATCCTGTAAAAGGGAAAAATTGACATGGGAGGGTTCCAGGCCATCTACAGTAGAAATGATACTTTGAGATGAAGCATATGTTTAAAATAGGAAAGTGGTGAATAACCTCGCATTGCCACATGCAAACCTGCATCAAACTGTTGATGAGTATGGAAGTGTCACATGTTGAGAACAATTCCCACCTACACATCCCTGGAACTTTGAAAACTTAAATCTGGTATTTTGAGTGTACAAATTCAGTAGATCTGTACTGATTAGTCCAGAATTCACCTTTCCGTGCTTAAAGATTTCGTTGACCCAAAGATGGCAGAAAATATTTGTTTGATCATTCCATCCCGACTTATATTATTGTCTTAATCCACAAAGTTGTAAATCTGTCAGAAAAAGTGGTTTCCTTATTGTTACTCCAATCAAGCTTGAAATTTCCTGGCATTTTTTTTGCCAGCGTTTTTATCACTTTCTTGAATTGAAGTCAAAGCAGCCAGATGCTGATGTGCCTCCACTTGATGGAAGCCTTAAGAGGATAACTGAACCCAATCCTGCTGTTTTTTCTCACCACAAGTCTGTAATTGATAACTTCTGCAAAAATTTTGAGCTGAAGGAGAACCCAAAGGTCGAACATCATTGAACTCTTTTATTTTTTATTTTCAACGGAAGGCTATTTTCATCTGAATGCACTCCTCCAATGCAGAAAAAGAAGTCTTCTAAACGCGCCTGGAGGGGAAAACCATCAACTTTTAGTGAGAAGGAGGAAGGTGTTGATGGTGAGGCATCTGATATTCAGAGTTCTAATTTGATGAAAGATTCATCTAACATAAATGTTGAAAAAATTGGGAATCTGAATCCTGTCCAAGATTTTGAAGCCATGATGGCACGTAGAGACAGTTCAAAATGGGTCAGCAAAGCAATAAAAGATATGCAAAATCATGTTTCTGATTTGTTAGAAAATTCTTATGATGGGGATGCTTACAGCAAGGCAATTGAATGTTTGGTGGCTCTTCGGAAAGGTTGTATTCTTGAGCAGGTAGCTTTCTTCCATCGAGTTTTGTTTACAATTTTCAGAACAAGCGCTGTATTGATTTACTGACATTTAATAGCAAATATGGTTCTGATAAATATTTAATTTATATAATATGATATTTTCACTTTTACAGTTAATACCAACACTTAGTAAGTTCAGTGGTTAAAATTACTCAAGAATCCCAAGCTGATATACAATATATAATGTTATACAAATCATTCATAACTAAATACTCCTAGGAGTTGACTAATTTTTTCAGTTATATAAAATCAAAATATATATGAAAAGAAAAATATGTTAAACCTGGAAAAATGAGAGTTTCTCTGTTGAAAACTTTATATATATGCATATATATATGCATTGGTGTATATAAACGTTTGCTCAAAGGTAAAACATACTCTAAACATTTATAAGGTATTTTATTATTAAAATGTACTTAAAATAATTATAATTTTGAAAACTATTTTAAAACACAAAACAACAACTACTAAAGATTATGAACTTCTGGCAGTGTTTGGATAAAGGGAGGGGTTTACATGTGTTGTAGTTGCTACATTTGCAGCTACACTTCTGGTTGGTTCAATGGGTTTGCAATTGCAGTAAAATAAAATCCCAAGTTTGTTTGCTGTAAATTACAACTATAAAGTGTATTTGGTTTGTACTTTTAGATCAGTATTAATTATTGCTCTCAACCATTATCCTTGTTGGGACTTAAATCCATCGTAAATATGCCTCTAAAGCCTTTTCCAGTTGTGGTAGTTTGTCTTATGGCCAATTTAATCATAAGACAAGATACTATAAAAAGGGCACCCAAATGCAGTTTGACTTGCAGAATTTTGATTAACTTATAGCAATCCAAATACTGGGAAAATGCCGCCTTCAACTAGGTTGCACTTAAATCCAGTTGTATGTATCTAAACACTACCTTGGTGATTAAGTTATAGAGTTTCAAGGTTCACTTGTATTCGTTGGTGGAAAGCACGAAACCACATTTAGCTAGTTGTTTGTTATACGAAAGTTGAATAATCTATTTGCAATATTTCTAATTGTATTATATATTTATAATACACTTTATTATCATGTTACCTGTGGGGGATTTGGCCTTTGTAAGTTGATAATTGCACCATTGGTAGCACACCATGGGGCATTGTTCCAATGCTTTCTTGCTACTTTTTATTTAAAGCTTCCCAACTGCGTCATCATAACTTCAAAGGTTTGTACTAAGATATTGGCATCCCTGTTGCCAATTCCAGTATTTCTGTACGGTTTTCTTGGTATTTACTTTGCAGTGGTACCTCCAATGAATATCACTGTTAGCCACCCTAGTTTATTGGTTCATCACTAAAATCTTAGTCAAAACTTGTAGAAATGAAAGGGTTTTAACTAATCTTCCTGCATGGATCTTAGATCTATTATTGGACAAGAGTGATAACAAAATGGTTTATTTTTTTCCCTTTTACTAATTTTAGTTTCTCATGAGGTTTTCATGCAATTTTAACTGCTTGCTATCAATATAATAATCTTAGTCATGCTTCATAACAAACAAGATGAGTGTTCTAGAGCTAGAATGTTGAGACAGTTATATGGTAAAACTAGGAACGGTAAGGTGAGGAATGGGTATAACAGAAGAAAGGTAGGAGAGGCACCAATTAAGGGAAAATGATGAGAACTAATTGAGAAGGGTATGGATATGCACAAAGAGAAAATCTGAGGAATCCTGTTGACGGAAATGCTTGAATCAGTAAAGAAGGCATAAGTTAACATGGATGGAGATTGTGAGAAAAGATTTAGAAAGCTTGAAGTGATATGTAGTTTGCCCTTGATGACGAAGATTTAAGCTTGATTGGTGAAAAAGGATTGTTGGTTAAGGTTGTTATGTTTAAAAACTACATAAAAAATGTGAAGGGTAGAAAAAGAAACTGAAGATTATAGAAGATGCATTGTATCAATGGACTTGGTGAAATGTATATACTGTTTTCTATTTGCTAAGTTGTTTCTCCATAAGAATTAGTTGGGTTGGGGTAGTGATATTGTAATTCAATTGTAGGACAAGAAAGAAAATTGTACTCCAGGGTTTCAGAAAAAAATTATCTTGTGCATGTAAAAACGTGCTTCACCAAGGAGCTGATGAAATAGCCAAGTTTTGAGAAGGTGGCTTAGGAGAGGAACCACACCTTTTACTTGTTCATGAGTAAAAGAACTTGGCTCTTATGTGCTATTAAGATAATGAATCTACATCGATGTGGCATATGGAATTGTGAAATTAACATGGAACTCTTGGAGAACATTTTTTTTTATTCCATCATCTATGAAGAACTGCATGAAGTCTAAACCATTGTATAAGGATGGAGATATAGATCATTCCGTTTTTCAGGTTTTGCCTAATTAAGGAAGCACAATTACCTCAAATTGATTAGGGTACTCCTGTTCTGGAACCTTATTTGCCTTCTTTCTTTATGTTCTACTTAACTGCAAGGTATCGAGTTCAAAATTTTAGTATAGAAAGTAACATAAGAATTACAGATTGACATGAATGGAAGTTGTAGAGGCAGATTAATTGACATTATGTTAAAAGATACAAGAAGCTTGAATAACATTAGAGGCAGCAGTAAAAAGGAATTTGGTGCATTAGATCCACAATGTCAACCCCAAATGGCAGTAATAAGGCTGTAGGGCTGTGGTTATGATTATAATTCCTGGAATCATTGGGCAGTCAACTACTTCTTCTCTGTTTCTGTGGTCCATGTTAACATCCTCTCGATTCACATAAATCAAGAAAACAACAAGATGTTTTTGGATCTAAGAGATAAAATGGTCATAATAATATGATTGATGTCTCTCTCATATTTGGATTACTTGTTTCTGTCCACCTTTCCCGCTCAGTTTATGTCTAGTAACTCTTATGCATTATTTATGCCTAGGAGCCAAAGGAATTCAATCGGTATCTGCTTGGTCTTTATGAGAAATGGAAAGACACTGATCTTGCCAATTTTTTTGAGCTGCTTTCGTCTAAAAGTTTAACATTGATCAGCCAAAAAGAAGCATCTGACAGGTTTGCTTGGTTTGCTCAGTCAATTTGCCTTTTCTCTTGAATCCATTAGGAATTTGATTACTGATCTTTTTATTTACCACATTTTCTTTGTTTGAACAGTAATGTGACAGAAGAGGAGGCCAAAAATTTCCCAGTCAAAACCGAGCTCAAATTCTAGTAGCCATGTTCTCACATCAGATTGACAAATTGCTGAAGTGGACTATGAGTATTGCTGGTTTGTATATTTATGGGAGATCACCACAAGTACCAAAAGCCTTTGACAAACAAACTCGTAAATGGGCAGCACCATGCCTCACAGCATTGATGCGAATTTTGCACAGCATAACTTGGCTAATTTTATAAAGACAGTTCTATCTTATTGCCAGGTTATTCCCCATTGTTTGTTATCCAACTGAAGTCCTTTGCTCTGACTGGTAATTTATGTCTGATCTCTTTAGCAAGATGTTTAGCAAAATGTCTAGCAAAAGATGGAGGCATGTCCCACAGTGGGTATCTGACGTGTTGTGAAGGCATACCCTCTATGTTGCCCTAATTTGTAGATTTTTAGGTATTTTGCCGTAGGTGCAATATGACAAGTAGATGCTTTCTTGTTTGGCCTCTATGGAGGTATGATCTTGTATATTTTTTGTGGATATTTCTTCATACAGCACTAATGAATGGGGAGAATGCTGGTAAGGTTATTCTGAGGAGTTTCAGGTAACTGAGCATCAAGATTGGTCAAAACTTTAGGTGTGACCTGGAGGAATATGCTATACCATTCTCTATTTTTTTTTCTTCATATTATTGATTCAGTATCTATTATATATTGTGAACTGTTCACCCTAATTAAGTGATAAAACAATAACTGTTTCGACTCCTGTCTCTCTCTCTCTCTCTGTTTTTTTTTGTCTTTTGGTAGAAGACAGGAGCAGAGCTCCATTTTTGGTCCTCCAGCTTGGCCAATTCAAGAGTCTAGAGTCCAGATTGGCTATGGCTCAGATTACAATATCTTAAAGCCATGTTAAGGATTAGATAGGTTTAATGACATCTCATGATAGAGCTTAGAATCAACATTAGCATATTTTGGAGCTTATATAAGGGGCTGGATGCTGTAAGAAAGGAAATGGAATGATGCATGATCTCTTTCATATTCTTTAGACGTTGTAAGTTTAGAGAGGGACATCTTCCTCTCTTTCTTCTCTCTAAGTGCGTCCGGTTAAGGACAACCGATTGTTCAAAATTCAGTTTTATGATTTTTCTCTTATCTATTTACCTATTATGCAAGGTAGCAGTGGTTTTGGGAAGAAAGAAAAGATGCTTCTTCTCCTGAGATTGTTTTAGTTCCTCGTTCCTTCTCTCACTATTTTCTTCTTATTTCATATAGTTATTTCATTTGGTCGAGTTGGTTTACTAAATAACTTGCTGAAAATTTTTGTTATTATGCTATTTTACTGGTGAATGATGCTATCATAACATGTTTGTATTTTCTTCGATTCATCCAATTGATTTATTTTTTAATCATCACTTTTATTCTAGACCTATGGCTAAAGTCCAACTATGACAAACAGACTCAGCAATGGTGTCTTAGAACTTATATTACTTTCTAGTCTAGAATATGTACAGGCAATATTCCAACCAGTTTATGAATTAGTAAGACGCATTATGGTATACGTTTGGTCATTTGGATTTGTTGTTTAGACGGTTACTAGGGATCTGTCAACTTGGATTGTGTACATGCTACTGGATTAAGCTTAGATTCAAACTGGCTCAAAACCAAAGGAGCTAAAGCAAAGTGTTGATATACCCACATTGCAGCATAACATATTCTATGATCCTTAAGAACCTTATAAATACATGCTATACCTTATGATATCAGTTTGAGCCTAATTTTATTTTTCCCACAAATATTCTACATGAATTGAGTGGCAGCTAACAGTAATTTGGAAAGACATGTAAACTTTTCTCTATCCACAAATTACCAAATTCAGAGACACTGTCTATTTGCATTAACAATAATTTCCCACTATGACAATCTGTAAATTGCCTGCAGCATGAGTACTTTTCAAGTCACTAAATATTCTACAACAAGATATCCTTAATCTGGACTTAACTCAGCATGCTTTTGCTGCTTTGCATATGGTCTTAGAAAAAAAAAATTTAGACCTGTGCAGTGCGTAGAATTTGCAGATAAAAAAATATAAATTGACTAATTAAGATATAATAATTCAAATATTTTATGGTATAAAAACGCATTGCTTTTAAAAGAATTATATTATGTACTAATTTAAAAGATAAAAACAATCAAAAATATATAAAATAATCTTTTTAATATATTCAAAGCTAACCGTGATTCTATTATCAACAAAGTTTTTGTTACTATATCTATCAAGATAATCAAGAAAAATATGTGGAAAACCGACGTTGGAAACGAACTAATATTTGTGTGGTTCTGGTTGGGGGTGGGGGGTGTTCTTGCACAAACACTGTAACATGAAGTGGCCTTATGATTGATTTTCATAAATTTTTAATGAACTATGGAGCTTATAGGAACCTAGCTATCATATATATATATATATATATATATATATATATATATATATATATATATATATATATATATAAATATAAAATATCTATATCTATATCTATATCTATATATATATATTATGTATGTATGTATACACATGTGCATGCGTGTTCTATAAAAAACGAGTGCAGCTTGTAATCTTTATACTTGCCTGGGTTGGTTGTTAAATTTCTATCGTGCCAGTACTGATCTATAGAAAAAATAACTAACTACCAAGAAAATAAGGGTTTGGAATATTCTTTGCGAGAATTGTGGTGTACTCGCATTGTGAGTTAAGATTTGCTTGGAGTTATTAGATAGTCCTTAATATCTCATTACATCTACTTTAGTTATATCAAGCATTATAATCTAAAAAAATAGAAAGGAGAAAGGAAATCATACTTAAGAATATATACCCAGACTCTTTTAGGAGAGATACCAGAACATAATAATGATACAATTATTACATTGCTAGTAATTATGTATAAAATAATGATAATTATTTAAATACCAAAAATTATTCTTTATTGAGATACCAAAGTTAATTTTTTCATTATATTTTTAAGTCTATTCTAAGCATAATTATAACTAGTGAGCCTTATATTAACTAGGTGGCGTGCTATTGAAATTCGGCATACAATTTGAGTAGGTTAGATAGACTTGTTTAAAACTACCTATTCACCAAAAGCATGAACCAAAAAGCATTATTCTAAATATACCTATAAAGTAGTCTGCAAAAAGTAAGATGTTT